>NW_026889803.1:66735000-67007500 GCF_033153115.1 Saccostrea echinata
ATTGAAGGAAAAACTGAAAAGGTCACCTGAACAACCTAGGTGACCTAAAATAAGCTAGAAATGCTATACAGATTCGATCCCTACCTGTTACAGAAATGCAATCACTAATTAAGATGGCTCGATCAGAGGTCCCATTGTAGACAAATGCCTTTCTGTTTCCAGCAACACTATATTCAAATTTCAGTGCTGTGTCACTGTAAACATTGGGTAATCTGGCATTAGGGAAGCCTGGCATTTTCATGGTGATGTTTAATTTAACACAGCTGTGAACATCAAGAAAACGCAGTCCTGTGAAGGATGCGGTGCCACCAACTGCTCTTTGGTTGTCCACAAAATCATATGTAGATTTGGACTGAATTACATTGTCACCAGCTAAACGAACCTGTGAAAGAACAAATTTTTAGACAGTGTTTCTTTATTATTTTGTGACAATTTAATATTTTTTCCCAGAACTTAAAGAATGCATACATTAATGATATTCAATTTCTTCGGATTTCTTGGGAAATGCTAAATTATCACCTACCATATAAGCACGAAATTTAGCAAGGATTCAATTTTGGCATTTTTAGTGAGGATGTTGAGATCGCTAAAATTAAATATCTGTATCACTAACAATTTATTCCGCATTACCATTATTTTTATATGAAACATAAAATTGCTAAGATAACTTCTCACTAAAATTAAAGACTGATTTTTAGGGACAAATCGCTAAATTTGCGTCTTGTTAAAAATTCCAACTAAACATTAACTTCACACTTACTGGTGATTAAAAAAAATTGTCAGTTTCAAATACAGTAAAACATGCTTTCAGCTAACGCCCTTTTAATGAATTGACACTTACAACAAAGTGATTTTCATTCCCCGTGACTTTAAAATATATTGTAAATTTAACAGATATAATGTATTATACTTATAATGAAGTAAAATCATCCGCCCCCACAGGGATTTATCTACCGATTTTATTTGACTACTCTTTTCATATAAAGGGGGAAATATTAGAATGATAGCTCAAAATTAGTGCTGGAGATCTCCATATACTATGGGGTTCTGAAGGCATGCCTCCCTGGAAATTTTCAAAAAAATTGTTACAGTAATCTGCATTCTGAGAGCTAATCTGGGGGTCATTTCTAGAAGTATGATAAACAAGAGATGTTTGTGAAACCTGCAAAGAAAATGAACAGAAACTGCAAATAATTGGATTTTTCTAAGTCCAAGGGGCATAACGCTGTCAAAATTTGCTCGATCCTACCCAAAACAGAATCTGACCTAGATATTCTTATGATAAATCTGTATACCAAATTTCAATTCAGTATGTGCAACCTCTGCGAAGAAAATGGTGGACAGACAGACAGACAGACCGACCGACAGACAGACAGCAGCAAAGCAATATGCCCTCCCTTCTTCGAAGAGTGGCATAATAATTTTTTTTTTTAAAAGCATGAATGTTAAATTGGGAATTTTGTTGTCATGAAAAGGGAATTTTGACATTTTTTCCCAAAGGAAACCGTACTCTTTAACAGTAGATAAAATAGTATTTATAAATTCCTGCCCTGGCACTTTGTTATAAGCGTATTTACTGTATATAGTAATATGCTTTGTTGGGTAATGTCACATTTGGGTCATTCCTCCACAAACAACTTGCTTTATGATGAATTACATAAGAAAATCATTTTGTGGAATGTAAATTCATCCCATTTGAGACAAATTTAACAATTGGCTTAAACTTCATATCATGTGGTATTATATCATAATATAAATATTGCACGTTTTGAAGGGCAACAGTTGAAATTGATATCCTGTGAGAAAACCAGTCTGTAAACCAACAAATGAGTTAATACTTAGGAATTGACCTGCTAGGTGCAGCACAACTGGCAGGAAGTACCCCCAAGTACATCATGGCTGCTTATTAGGTCCAGTGAAGGCTTTAAGTAGTTTGAAATGTGATAAAAGCTTGGGATTTCAATACCCATGACAACACACTCAATATAAATAAGCATAAACTCATCTCAATTTGGTTGACAACACACTCAATATATATAGCATAAACTCATCTCAACTTGATTGACAACATACTCAATATATATAGCATAAATTCATCTCAATTTGGTTGACAGCACATTCAATATGTATAGCATAAACTCATCTCAACTTGGTTGACAACATCAGTGATTTTTCTACATTTTTTAATAGGGGCCTGGGCTTTTACAATTGTGAAAAATCATCGACTTTTGTGTCAAACTGGGAAAAATCAATAAGATTGAAATTACCCTTAATTGACAGGTAAAATAAAATGTATAAGCAAATGTAACATCATTTATTCAAAATATTTACTATGAAATAACAAATAAGACACAGTTCCACATTTTTAACTTTTTATAATCTTTGAAAGTTGCCATTGTGACCATCCTGTATTTCCCTTTTTTATTTTGCCTTAAAGGTAGACATAGGAGAACATCCTACTCATAATAGCCATTGAAGATGGAATAATATGACATGATTTATAACAAATCATTTTTTTTCTTACTCATTATTAAAGCTTTCTAAATTACCCAAATCATATTGCTGCAATTACCCTGCAATATTAGTTGCATCTGCCGGGAATGGATTCATGGAATCAGGGATGCTTGTTGTAGAACAACTATTACCCCACCTCTGTTGATTTTTTGATGAATCCTGGCTTCCGATTGGTTTCAGTATGTCACGTGAAGGGGGTGTATTACTTATACCTAGTCGCTTTAAAATTAATACATGGTCGATACGGAGTTATAGTTCATTTGTAACGTTCGAACAACTCGATTTAATGAGGTTTGCCAGTTTACTAATGGTGAAGTTTTCAGTCAGGTGTAAATTTTGGGTGGCTGATGAAAAAGTTATTTTACTAATTTTCTACATAAACTAATAAACCTGAGACACAAAAATAATATGCTTTACAGGTTAGAGATATATTTCAAACAATTTTATAAGCCAAAGTCACCCAAAGAGAAAATTCTTCAATTTTTAGTGTCAACTTTACTCTTTTTTTGAAATGTGAAATGTGACATTGCATATAGGGTCTTATCTTGAAGGGTTGTATGAGCCTATAAATCTGAATCTTCAGACAAAGTGTTTTTGCTAATTTTACTACGGATGTTTCTTCAATACAAATCCATTTTTCTAGTTGTCATGGAAACCGTCTTTAATAAAAATTAAAATTAAAATTGTTGTCCGTCCAATTTATCCTGAGCAAAAAGATTTAAATTCACAGATGTTGCATGTGCATTAATAGTTTCTTGCTGCTTTTCAACCATAGATAAGCACTTTCTTGCATTATAAAATTCATTTCCCTCCATATAACATTGTTTTTCTGTCAAATATGTTAAATCTATTAAATCTTCTCCTTTGTCTGTCCTTACGTTACGGGTGAAAATTGTAAAAATAAAACCGATTTTTTCGATCATCGAACCTTTGTAGGGCCCCTTTTACGACATACATGTCTTGAGATGGAAGAAAATGTCAGTGCATCACGTGCTTACCATAAGCCAGTCTGTTTACAAGATGGGTGGAGGCAAGGAGAAATAGGTGTCTATTTCACTGAAGTCGGTAAGTTATGGGCGAATGTGTGTTCGTCCGAATGTAATTTTTTATCAGATTTAGACACAATAATCAAACAATATCACACAGTTTCTTGTGAATTATCATGCTACATGACCATAATGGTTATTATAGATTGAAATAACTTTGTAATTTCATCACAATGCAATGTAAAGCGATCATTTTTCAATCTGGACACAATGATTTCCATTCAGACGTAACAAAGGATGGATACTATATAGATGTTATGGTAATGATATTGAACTCTTTATGTGTAATGTCCAGAAAACTTGAGTGAAATGTTTTGTTAATGATCTCTATCACATCTTATGAAAGTTAAGTACTGATATTCAGATAGATGTAACTTCTAATTAATTTAAATGAAATAAATTAAGGGCTATTCCAGGAAAAAATGTACGGGAGGGTTGGACGGCACTTCATATATTTTTGTATGGGTAGTGGGTCTGGAGCAATTAAATTTGTATGGGTGGTTGTCCTCACTCGATATATTTTTAGATGGGTGGTTGTATTTACCCTCACAAATAATCAAGTGCAAAGTACTTCTTTCCTCTCATTTTGTATAAATCGGTAAATAATGATATTTTCATCCTAAACAGTAGTAAAGTGTGTTTACATTGAAAGTGAAAGTAGAATCGAACAAAACTGAAACAAGGGCAGATAACTATAAAAGCATGTGCAACTGTGACTGCAATGACAGTGGGGGATTGGAAAACGGATTAGTTGTGCTTTGGACTCCCTGGTCCAGTTTCTTTTCGCCAGTTTAATCAAACATAATTACATTGGTAAATTAAATGATATAAGAAACAATCAGAAAGATCGTTTTATTTTAAACTGAAAGTAGAAAAAAACGTATCAGATAATGAACGTTTTAGAGCATGACTACGGAGTTTGCAAGTCAAATATTTTACTTTATACCACATACAGAGTAAAAGGAAGATGAGATATGAGTTTGAAAACGAGATATGAGTTTGAAAACAATATGAAATATATTATGTCAAAAACATGCCAGTCCTTAACCTGTTAAGTGTTAACTTGTCGAACTTGTATGCACCAATGGTCTAAGTTGTTAGATGGGATTTAGAATTCATTAAATATATTTTTTTTAATTAAAGTTTTCACTTCACAGACACTGCTTACAGAAGTTTAGTCCCCCTCCACCCCCCCCCCCAAAAAAAAAGCAGGAATCATTTTGTTATGAACAAGGTGAACAACAATTGTTAAGGATAGCTAGGCTATAATTTACAATATTAATTTTAATTAATTGTAGGAATGTCATTTCTACTAGTACATGTGTATATATACTTGTAAAAGCTTTACCTAAGCTTTACAGACTACAAAGTCATGCATCAGAACAGATATACAAATCACTATAATAAAGGCTTTAAGTTGTGGGGTGAGTTGGCCTAAAGGAACATATTTTTTTAAGCTGTAGCAGGAACTGTTTTACAAAAAAACTTATTACTAAGACTAAAAACTTTACTTGTTCATAAAATCTTACAAAACTTTTGTTTCTGTTAAAAATTGTTGGCATAAAACTATCTTTTTTTTTTTTTTCAAAAAGATTTAAAACATTTTTAAAGTAATGCATAAAAGAAATTTATTTGCATAATAACATTTTGATCTTAGTCATAAGTTCTTTTGTAAAACGGGCCCTGGTTGGATAGATGTTAAAACTCAACACTCATTGGAAGTCAGATAAGCTACAATACCTGAAAAAAGTACATAAAAATTTATTGCATACATATATGTGACACAATTTTTTTTTTTTAATTTAGATGGATGGTTGTATCAAAAGCAATTTTAAATTGATGGGGGGTGGGGTAGAAGGTGATTAAAAATGTAAGGGTGGTGGGGTAAAAATAAAAGTGCCTTCCAACCCCCCAACCCCCCATACAATTTTTCCTGGAATAGCCCTAATTATCTTAATTTCTTCTTTTAACAGGATTTACCAAAGAGACAGAGAAGATCCTGGGAGGAACTCAATTCATAAGAATTTAATAGATAATATGTTAATAATTACCTCAATAAATATCTATTACATCATTTTGTGTTTTTCTTTGGTAATTATATATAAAAATTATATACAAAGGAGATAAAATTACCAAAAACCTCATGTCCATCCAGGTTTTTCCAACATCTGTCTTTCATTTGTCCAACATAAAAAATGAAATTTTAAATTTTCATATTTGTTTTATGTATCAACTTTTCCCAATTTTAATTGTGTTTTTTTCTCTTTGGTCATCATATATTTTAAATTCCAAAGCTGAAAATACTTTTTCTTGAACATCAAGAGCAGATAAAAAGACTTTTTGTCTGTCCTTGTTCATCCAACACTTTGTCACTTTTTCCCAATTTTTATGAGTTTTATTGATTTTGTAATAGGAGCTGGGGTTTAAACCTAAATACTCATGTAGAATATAATACATGAAATGTAGATTGTCAATTAATGTTGGAGTTGATGCCAGATAAAAGTGATTTTGTCTGTCCTGTTTGTCCAACATTTGATGTAGACAGTCTGATTAGTTTTTATATAAAAAAAAAAACACATATTTTTCCTTAAAAAGTTATCTTTATAATGGTGCAGTGAGTGAGTATTGATACACATGATCTTAAATTTGCTGTCAAGGAATTTTTGTTACATCACTCAAAGCTTTGTGTCCAATATTTCAGACTTAAGATATCACTCTAAAAATTGGTGTAAATTGAAGATTGGTATCAGGACCAAGTTACCTAGGAAGGCCAAAACAGTTGCACTTGAAACAATTAAAATACAATTAAAATTTAATTCATTAGTATTGACTGATGTAACGGAGACACTTCAAGTTTAATTCAAATTAAGCTAATTACAACTGAAGTATATCTTACTTGTGACACTCATTTTTGTTCCTTTGTATACAAAATTTCTGTCCATTGTTCTTACTTTCACTCAAATCTAAAGACTTATGTATAAAAAGATCACCTTCTGTTTCAGACATAACAGGACACATACTTCAGCACACGGAAAAGAAAATTTCCTCCAAAATTAAAATTAATTGAACAAATTTTTTATTAAAGGATTTGCACTTACATTCGGGCATTTTTTGGTCAAGTTTGCATAATCATATGGCAAAGGATTAAAATTATATGCCTCATTTCAACATGTAGCAATGTAACACTGGACACAAGCTTTCTGGCAAACTTTTTTTTTAATTAACTTAATTGTTAAGTTTCTACTTTGAATCACATCACAGGAAACTTTAAGAAAATTTTAACTTAATAAATAAGTAAACAATTGAACAAATTTTCAGTTTTATTTAAGTAATATACAGCTCTATGACAAAAGTATTCGCAATTTTTACGCAATGGCATCGTTCTCGCTGTGCGCTTTGCTCGGGGAATGGGCAATAACTCTAATTAAATGCCGTGTTGACATCCAAAATTTTTACAGAGTTGTCTTCACATCGGAAGTGACTAATATCTATTTTTTTTTATCGTCTGCTGTCTGGAATTTCATGTAAACAAACAGGGATTACGATGGGTAGGAAATCGACAGAAATTTCAAATGATGTTGCGATTTTAAGCAACGAGTTGTAAGAAAAAACAAGAGGCCCAAGGGCCTTAACAGTCACCTGAGTACAACAATTTAGAGGATCCATAAACTGATAAATGAAGCTTTGTTGCCCAATAGCAAGGAAAACAGTATGATGAAGATCAACAAAATAACTGTTCAAGTATCTTTCTATCTGTTCCCTATTTATGACTATTACCATGCAGACTTTTAACTAAATGTCTATATTATTACCTCTCACATTGGCCTCACTTGGCCTTTGATGAACATATAAAAAGATAAGTTATTTTTGTTTCATTTTTATTCATCTATTATTTCCAAGTCTACCTGATTATTAAAACTATGAAAGTACTTTTTGTATTATACAATTAATGTTATTGCATAATTCTCTTATTTTATTAACCTTTCAAATACATTATCTACAGTGATTAATTATCAAAGGTGAATGGCAAAGGGGAATAACTTCACTCAGTAGAATACAAATTAATAGAGCCCTGGCCATTACCAGAACACTTGACTAAATGGTCAAGATGTTTAAAATTCTGGTAAAAATACCTTGCTTATTAAAACTTTTACTCTGTTTGCTTCCAATATGCCTAGGAGCAGAGGAGATTTTCAAAGAAATAATGCATTTTCACTATTTAACACAGCCCTACCCTAACACCAGAACCCATGACCTAGAGTCACGGAAATTTACAAATTTGGAAGAGGTACCCTCATCATCATAACTATGCAATTAGTTGAAGATTTTCAAAGAATTCACACACTTTCACTATATAATCAAATAGAGCCCCCTCCCCCCCTGAGAAACAACAGAACTGCTGGGACCACAAGTTTTAAAAATTTTGTAAAAGCATCCTTGCTCATCATAACTATACACTTGTTTCTTTGCTTTACAACCAGGAGTAGAAAAAAATATTTTGAAAGAAATTATGAATTTTCACTATATAATCAATAGAGCCTCCCCCCCCCCCCTCTTTCACCAGAACCCCTGACCCAGGGGCCATGAAATTCACAATTTTGGAAGAGGCAGCCATGCTCATCATAACTATGTACTTAGTTAGTATATTTCATACCCAGGAGCAGAGAAGAAGATTTTCAAAGATTTAACGCACTTTCACTATATAATCAATAGAGCCCCACCCTAACACCAGAACCCCTGACCCAGGGACCATGAAATTCACAATTTTGGAAGAGGCAGCTATGCTCATTATAACTATGTACTTAGTAATTTTATTTCATACCCAGGATCAGAGAAGAAGATTTTCAAAGATTTAATGCATTTTCACTATATAATCAATAAAGCCCCCCCCCCCCCTTTCACCAGAACCCCTGATCCTGGGACCATGAAATTCACAATCTTTGTAGAGGCACTCTTGCTCATCATAACTATGTACTTACTAAGTTTATTTCATACCCAGGAACAGAGAAGAAGATTTTCAAAGATTTAATGCATTTTCACTATATAATCAATAAAGCCCCACCCTAACACCAGAACCCCTGACCCAGGGTCCATGAAATTCACAATTTTGGAAGAGGCAGCCATGCTTATCATAACTATGTACTTAGTTAGTTTATTCAATACCCAAGAGCAGAGAAGAAGATTTTCAAAGAAATAATGCATTTTCACTATATAATCAATAGAGCCCCCCCCCCCCAACACCAGAACCCCTGACCCAGGGGCCATGAAATTCACAATTTTGGAAGAGGCAGCCATGCTCATCATAACTATGTACTTGGTTAGTTTATTTCATACCCAGGAGCAGAGAAGAAGATTTTCAAAGAAATAATGCATTTTCACTATATGATGTATATAGCCCCACCCTAGCACCACAACCCCTGACCCTGGGGCCATGAATTTCACAATTTTTTTCACAATTTTGGTTGAGGCCTCAATCCTTATTACAATCATGCCAACAGTTTGACTGCTTGATGTCCAGGAGTAAAGAAGAAGATTTTTAAAGATTGCATTAATTTTGGTGGTTTTAGCCCCACCCCTCAGGCCCCAGGGGGGCAGGGACCAAGAAATTCAAAATTTTTGTTCCCCTTCACCCATAGGTGCTATATGCCAAAATTGGTTGAAATTGGTTGAGCGGTTTCAGAGAAGAAGCTAAAAATGTTCAAATGTTAACGCACTGACGCACGACGAATGACGAACGCCGACGGACAAAAACGGATAGCAATAGGTCACCTGAGTGACTCAGGTGACCTAAAAATGGTCGTTTCCGAAATCAACAGAAAAAGGCGTGTTGCCTGGTGTTTAGAAAAAAAAAATTCACAGTAAATAATTATTGGAACACTATAATATTTTCCGATGAAAGTCAGATAGTTTTAGGAGAAAATCACAGAGTGTATGTGTGGAGAACATCTATTTAAAGAGTCCTACTTGCCACAGTGCATATTGGCAGAGAAGGCTTTCGGTTATGGTGTGGGGATGCATCACCTACCATGGGGTAGGTACACTTTGCATGATTAATGGAAATATTAATGCAGTCAAATACATATCCATTTTAGAAGATCAACTTTGGCCTGTCATTGTCCGACATTTCCTCAACAAAACCTATCGTTTTAAAGACAACAACGCCCCCGTCCATAAAGCTCGTATTACTCAAGATTACAAACAACAAAATAATATTCCTACAATTGTATGGCCAGCGCAATCACTGGACATTAATATTATAGAGAATTTATGGCTAAAAATCAAAAGAACTCTGCAAAATCAAGCTCCAAATATTAAGACTCCTGAAGAATTGTTCGATACGATTTTACACATCTGGAATTCCTTCGATAAACTATAGCAAATCCCTGTACGAATCCATTCTCCGTCGACTATTAGCTGTAATCAAGTCTAAGGGCCATCTCACCAAGTATTAATAAAGGTAAGTCCGTTAATTATTTCACAATTTATTGTTTATTTTTACGAAGCGCGTCGTGTTTACGTCCGCCATTTTGAAAAATCACAAATACTTTTGTCATAGCGCTGTACATTGTACACAAATGACATTTTATCTTCTGTCAAGAGATCAATCTTGACCTTTTCCAAGTTAAAGAGTCACAGAAGTGATCCGTGGCCATTCTATGACTTGAAAAGAAAAGAAAAAATGGTTAAAGGTAGTTTAACAAGGATATTAAGATCTATACTCATACTATAATAGTGATGTAAAATTGATCTCATGATATTTTCACAAATTTAACTTGGACACAAAAACTGGGGTACTATGTTACATCATGTAATGAAGTTAAAGCATGACAGAACAATGTATAAACACACTATTTCACTCAAGTTTATTGTGTGTTTTGCACTTCTTAAAACACCAATTAAGTAAATTTTTTCAGAAGCCAATCAACAAAAAAATATGCACATTCATAAATAGTGACGTAACGATGACATATTCTGTTGTGGCTTAAGGAGGTAAAGGACCTTTGGGTTAAAAAAAATTCCCTCATTCAATTTTTTTCATATTTTGTATATTTCTAATTAAGTATGTCCCACATATCTTAAAGCAATTAAATCATTAGGTTTCTTACCTTATTTTAGAGATATTGATTGACAAATACTATGCCTTAGAGTATCTAAGTGGAGTTTTAATTCTCCATGTTTTCGGGTCCATTACTCTGTCCATGATTGAATTTTTTAAGCATAGATAAAATATATTTAAGGGAACATGTATTTTTTAAAATATTTCAGAGTATGGATAGGGTTTAAAATTTGAAAAAGCAAATTTCTTCTGTCACACTGCATCTAGATAGGGAAAATTACGTACTTTTTAAGACAACTTAAACAACAAAAAACTAGATTTGCAAAATATTCTATCATTCAATATTTTTAAATTTACGTTGAAATGCAAGTCCTTCACATTATTGATTAACTGTAAAAATTTCAAATGGTGAAGCTGACCTCAATATTGCACAGGACATCGTTAAAGAAGACATAAGCATGACAAAAACGTGTCATGTTTACATTTCTCGAGTACGAGAAAAACCAACTATGACGTCACACGTAAGCTAAATAAGCGAAATAAGATATACCTACATAAGATTTCCGTCATCAGCCATGCAAAAATAATTTTTGTGTTCCCCATTTCTCAAAATAATTCATCATATACTGATTATGATTATTTTTACATAATAATACCGCCCCTGTATTCACCGAGTATGATCTTGCTGTACTAACAGATCGTGTATGACGTCACCGACGTGTTGGATGTGCAGTTTAGAGAAACAGAGGAGTGGATCAAACAATTTCATAATTTGATAATGTTTACAAGAATGTTAATTTTTTTTATTTTTCTATATAGGTTGGTAATTACAATAAAAACAATTGTCAAAAATTATGCAAGAACTTATGGTTTACACGTTTTGCACTTAAAGAAATAGAGACTATGACGTAATTAAACAGTCATGTGACCATGTGTCCTTCATCCCCTTAATAATCTTGTCAATTTTACATCTTTTATAAATTTTCAGATATTTTCTAAAATTTTCTAAAATAGAGTTTACAATGGTTATTACTTGATACAATCAAATTAAGCTTAATCAGTTGAAATTTAATCACATGTAAATGAACATTTTTAAATTAAAAGATTTAGCTAATACTTGATTGGGGGGGGGGGGGGGGGATGTAACTGTGGACACAATCAGTCCAACCACAGTGTGAAAATAAATAAGCATAATTCTTATATTAGTGTAGCATAGTTCAATATTTAGTAACTGTGGACACAATCAGTCCAACCAGTGTGAAAATAAATAAGCATAATTCTTATATTAGTGTAGCATAGTTCAATATTTACAGTTTATCAGAAACTTCATTCTTATTTCTTTGCTAACACGCAAATCTGGCATTATATATGTTTCAAAATACATCCTTAAATCGCTGAAAAAGATGAGGTCCCCAAAAAATGAGAGACGTAACATGCAAATGACCTACCTACTACTCGCGTCTACTGTCATCTTTTTCTTGGAACTGATTCAAAACGTGCACGGGTCTCACCAAAAATGAAAGTAGAGACCAGAAAATGTCATACAAACAGGATGTCGTCCTCTGGTCACCCGAGTATTTGATGTATGACACATGTATACAGACGTAACGTTTTGACACGAAAATACAGATTAAATTATGATTATTTTTGAAATAAAACTTTCACATTTGAACACAGCCATAGTTTGTAACTCTTCTACACCTCTAATTGCTATAAATAGAATATATCGATCGAAGTTTCCTTCTATTGTTTCTGAAAGCGGCTGTGAGCAAAAAGTAACAAAATTGACACGAAATGTTACCTCCCCAAACATAAAATTAAACCACTGTTTAATATTCCATATTTTTTTAACAAACCCAGTAAATTTAATAAATAAATTTGTATATAATAAACGAATCAAGAAAATTAGGTGAAATGATTTTATTTACTGCTGCTATTTCTTCATTTCTTCGGATCAGATGAAAAAATGTCACAGAGATTGTCCACTGAATTGCATCAAAAACAATCATTACAAGTTTGATTATTCACTTGACAATCATTAAAACATCATAAGTTATTAAATATGAGCATCAGAAAATTATTAAATATGTTTATTCATCAAAGTTGTGAAACAAAAAGAAATAAATGGCAATTTAGATAGACGTAACAAAAATTCCTTGACAGCGAATTTAGGATCATATTTTATCCCATGCCAAAATTTATGATGATATTTAGAAAAAAAAATTCTCTAATATTTGTCACAGTAATTCTACACTGTACTGAAAACTTAGCCTAATGTAAGTAATGAGATGGAACCTTTTTCTCCCTTTACTGAGAGTCTTTGAAACTGTCCGTACGTTATGACAGCACGAAACACTCGCAAAACAATATTACATAACACAACGTGACGTCATGATAGGCATTGTATGAGGGATGAAACATACATATAGTGAGAAAAACAATTTTACAAAGCACAGACAATGCATAAAAATTTTATCGGTGGGGTAAATTCGTTACATAGTTTTGTAGCTTCGCCAGGTATGAAATTTACTTACCAGGTATCATCCCGTACCCTGTCACTACAAAACTATGTAACTAATAGTACTTGGATTTACAACATGTACAAATAAAGCTATGTTTCGCCGGTTCACATACATCTTACACTTTCTTACGATGTATTTACACACAAGTTTGACATGATCCATGTGTTTTTCTATGTCTCGTAAACGCACAAAATAATCTGCTCTTCCTCACCATTATTTTAAGAGTCTGAGTGACCGAGAACAACAGCGTTCCATTTCAGATAAGTCGTAGGTAAAAAAAATTCAATATAACAAAAACAACAGTTTTACTTTGGGAAATAAAGTGCCCCGCCACAGCATGATACGCCCGTCAAATATAGTTCAATTTTCATAAACAGTTTAGAGTGCAAGAAAATCATGTCAACCTTGATACAAGGATTTCGAGGATTTTTCCATTCCTTATAATATTTATTTATACATCTCCTGTGGTGTAGGCATTAATTATAACAAATATTACATTATAGATCCTCAACTGGTTGTGTTAGAGCTTGACAAATGCCCATCTGCAGTCCCCCCTTCCCCCCTCCCCAGCTTTCAGATTTGTGAGACATGATGCTCTGAATTAGTTGATATTTTCAAAAAATTAAATAAAAATATCATATTACACAATATCAATTTAGTCTTAACAACTTAATCTATTTCAAATTAATATTAAAAATAAAAGGCTGACCATCAAATGACATCTGGTATAAACTGACGAGAAGTTCTGCAGTCTAATTCCCAAAGGATACAGATAAGAGATCCTCTAACAGAAATGATTGAGACAGCTAGCCTCCCTACACTGAACTCATTAATTAATCTTTAACTGGATGCATTTCCACTCATTAACTCCCAAGAGATGAATGGATCTATACATACTATCTGCTTTGTAGTGCAATAAAAATGCATACTTATGTCATTCTGAAATTAAATTTGAAAACAAAGATTTTTTTTTTAATTTGTTACAAAGATTTATAAATTGAAACAAAAAACTTGAGTAATCTTGATGCAACAATTTTAATAAGGTTCCTGCATTACTCTTAGATTTGTAGGGACTATCTACAATAATAATTAATTAAAACATTTTTTTTAAAATTCTTGATTTTTTTAGATTTAATGTCAGACTGGTTTTAAGCTGCAATTCATACGAACAATGGGCATGCTGATTCCAATATCCCCCCCCCCCCAAGTATAATTAGTTTTAATTATATTATACAATATCAAATTAGTTTATTATACAATATCAAATTAATTTATCATACAATATCAAATAAGTTTAAATTACTTTTCACCAAATTCATTTTAAAAGTTAGGCTAGCCAACTATTTAATCCAACATGGCTGATTCTTTTTGCCCAGTTCCCAAGAGATATATATAACACCTGCTTGATCAGAGATGCTCTACCAGTTAGCTCCTCACACTAAACTCATTAATTTCTCTCTAATTTGACATGCAATTATCGTAATCAAATTCTCCTTGACCAGTGCTTGATAATTACACCCATGGGAGAGGTGGAATTTCTCTTGTAACATTACATTTGTTATAGATTGCTGTAAAGTATATAATGAAAAAAATAAGTATTTTCTTGATTTAAACATTTTTTTAATAAGGATACTGCAACACTCTTGAATTTTTTGGGATTGTTTAATCTAATAGTAAAAAGATAGTTTTTTTTTTTAATTTCACTTAAATTAAAGGTCACAGTGACCTTGAAATAGATCGCGACACACCTTCTACCTAAGATGCATAAATTGGCCAAGTTTGATGATTCTAAGTCCAATAGTTTTCTAGTTATGAGCCGGACAGGATTTTTCCATATTTGGCCATAGCATCTTAATTAAAGGTCAGAGCGACCTACTTTAAATGTGCGACACACCTTCTACCCAAGAAGTATCAGCTGACAAAGTTTGATAATCCTAGGCCTAATAGTATTAAAGTTATGAGCCGGACACGAAAAAGCTAACAGACAGACGGACGGACGGACATGAACGCCATAACATAATACATCCCATCTAAAGACGGGCATATAAAAAAGCAACTGAGATTGGGAAAAAATCAGTAATTATTGATAGGGGAAGGTCCGATATTCGGACATAAATTGGGTGTAGAAAAATCACTGAACACAATATATGATCTTAAATTCACTGTCAAGGAATTTTTGTTACATCACTCAAAGCTTTGTGTCCAATATTTCAGACTTAAAATATCACTCTAAAAATTGTTGCAAATTGAAGATTGGTATCTGGACCAAGTCACCTAGGAAGGCCGAGATAGTTGCACTTGAAACAATTAAAATACAATTAAAATTTAATTCATTAATATTGAGTGATGTAACGGAGACACTTCAAGTTTAATTCAAATTAATTAATTACAACTGAATTATATCTTACTTGTGACACTCATTTTTGCCCCTTTATAAACAAAATTTCTGTCCATTGTTCTCATTTACACTCAAATCTAAAGACTAATACATAAAAAGATCACCTTCTGTTTCAGACGTAACAGGACACAAACTTCAGCACACAGAAAAGAAAATTTCCTCCAAAATTAAAATTAATTGAACAAATTTTTTATTAAAGGATTTGCACTTACATTTGGGCATTTTTTGGCCAAGTTTGCATAATCATATGGCAAAGGAAGAAAATTATATGCCTCATTTTAACATATAGAGATGTAACACTGGACACTGAAGCCTTCCAACAAACTTTTTTTTTAAATTTACTTAATTGTTAAGTTTTTACTTTGAATCAGATCACAGGAAACTTTAAGAAAATTTTAACTTAATAAATAAGTAAACAATTGGACAAATTTTCAGTTTTATTTAAATAATATACATTGTATTGTATATGCCCCTTTCTGCACAAATGTCATTTTATCTTCTGTCAAGAGATCAATCTTGATCTTTTCCAAGTTAAAGAGTCACAGAAGTGATCAGTGGCCATTCTATGACCTGAAAAGAAAAGAAAAAAAATGGTGAAAAGGTAATTTGACAAGGATATTAAGATCTATACTCGTACTTTGATAGTGATGTAACACTGATCTCATGATATTTTCACAAATTTAACTTGGACACAAAAACTGGTGTCCTATGTTACATCATGTAATGAAGTTAAAGAATGACAGAACAATGTATAATACATACTATTTCACTCAAGTTTATTGTGTGTTTTGCACTTTTTAAAACACCAATTAGGTATTTTTGTCAGAAGCCAATCAACAAAAAAATATGCACATTCATAAATAGTGATGTAACAATGACACATTCTGTTGTGGCTTAATAATCTTGTCAAAGTTACATCTTTAATAAATTTTCATATATTTTCTAAAATTTTCTCTAAAATAGAGTTTACAATGGTTATTACTTGATACAATTAAATTAAGCTCAATCAGTTGAAATTTAATCACATGTAAATTAACATTTTTGAATTAAAAGATTTAGGTAATACTTGAATGGGGGGCGTGATGTAACTGTGGACACAACCAGTCCAACCATAGTGTGAAAATAAATAAGCATAATTCTTATATTAATGTAGCATAGTTCAATATTTACAGTTTATTAGAAAATTAATTCTTATTTCTTTGCAAACACGCAAATCTGGCATTATATATGTTTCAAAATACATCCTTAAATCGCTGAAAAAGATGAGGTCCCCAAAAAATGAGAGACGTAACATGTAAATGACCTACCTACTACTCGCGTCTCCTGTCATCTTTTTCTTGGAACTGATCCAACTCGTGCACGGGTCTCACCAAAAATGAAAGTAGAGACCAGAAAATGTCATACAAACAGGATGTCGTCCTCTGGTCACCCGAGTATTTGATGTATGACACGTGTATACAGACGTAACGTTTTGACACGAAAATACAGATAAAATTATGATGATTATTTTTGAAATAATACTTTCACATTTGAACACAGCCATAGTTCGTAAATCTTTTACGACGTCTCTAATTGCTATAAATAGAACATATCGATCGAAGTTTCCTTCGATTGTATCTGAAAGCGGCTGTGCGCGAGACGTAACAAAATTGACACGAAATGTTACATCCCCAAGCATAAAATTTAACCATTGTTTAATTTTAAAAATATTCAATATTTTTTTGACAAACCCAGTAAATTTAATAAATAAATTTGTATATAATAAACGAATCAAGAAAATTAGGTGGAATGATTTTATTTACTGCTGCTATTCCTTCATTTCTTCGGACCATATGAAAAAATGTCACAGAGATTGTCCACTGAATTGCATCAAAAACAATCATTACAAGTTTGATTATTCGCTTGACAATCATTAAAACATCATTAGTTATTAAATATGAGCATCAGAAAATTATTAAATAAGTTTATTCATCAAAGTTGTGAAAGAAAAAGAAATAAATGGCATTTTAGATAGACGTAACGAAAATTCCTTGACAGCGAATTTAGGATCATATACAGCATAAACTCATCTCAACTTGGTTGACAACACACTCGATATAAATAGCATAAATGCATCTCAACTTGGTTGACCCAAGCTAAAAGTGAAATGTGAATTTAACTTACATGCAAAGCGCTGACCATATCTTCAAATGGAACTGATGAATAATGCTCAACAAGTCCATTTAAATATGCAACTTGCAGAGTCATTTCTAAAGTAGCATCTATTCCAGTTGTTATAGTAATGTTATCACCGTCTAAGATTTCCACAGTTACATTGAAATCTGTGTTAGCTACAATACTAGTTGGTGGGGTTTTACCAGCAGAAAACACCAATAAGCTTGCAGGTTCTAAAAAAAGGAAAAATTTATGTATAAATAGAAAATAAATTTTTAGGTTTTCAACACATCAAGCTCAGCGTCATGTCACTCATGGGGAACAAGAAAATTTAAACCAACGACGGACTTACGCACTCACATATACACAAAATATATAGTATGAGAGAAAAAAAAGTTTTAACATATGAAAGAATAAGAGAAAACAAGAGGCCCATGGGCCACATCGCTCACCTGAGCACATTGGCTAGGCAAAAGCACAATCAGTTCAGTATTGAAAAGACCGGGGGGTGGGGGGGGGAGGGGGGGCTTGAATTTTAAACTACCTGATGATGCTTCCATGTCAATATAACAAATGGCTTTGTTGTACTTGAGAAGATTTTTTTAAAAAAAATTCCCATATATTCCTTTGTAAAAATTTGATCCCTCATTGTGGCTCCTCCCTATCCCAGGGGTCATCATTTGAACAAACTTGAATCTACACTACCTGAGGATGCTTCCATATCAATATGACTAAACATAGCTTTTCTGTTCTTCAGAAGAAATATTTTTTCTATATGTTCTTATGTAAAACTTTCCATCCCCCATTGGGCCCCATCCTACCCCTGGGGGTCATCATTTGAACAAAATTGAATCTACCCTACCTGAGGATGCTTCCATATCAATATGACTAAACATAGCTTTTCTGTTCTTCAGAAGAAGATATTTTCCTTTATATTTCTATGTAAAACTTTGATCCTCCATTGTGGCTCCGCCCTACCCCCGGGGGTCATGGTTTGAACAAACTTGAATCTACACTACCTGAGGATGCTTCCATATCAATATGACTAAACATAGCTTTTCTGTTCTTCAGAAGAAATATTTTTTCTATATGTTCTTATGTAAAACTTTCCATCCCCCATTGGGCCCCATCCTACCCCTGGGGGTCATCATTTGAACAAAATTGAATCTACACTACCTGAGGATGCTTCCATATCAATATGACTAAACATAGCTTTTCTGTTCTTCAGAAGAAATATTTTTTCTATATGTTCTTATGTAAAACTTTCCATCCCCCATTGGGCCCCATCCTACCCCTGGGGGTCATCATTTGAACAAAATTGAATCTACACTACCTGAGGATGCTTCCATATCAATATGACTAAACATAGCTTTTCTGTTCTTCAGAAGAAGATATTTTCCTTTATATTTCTATGTAAAACTTTGATCCTCCATTGTGGCTCCGCCCTACCCCCGGGGGTCATGGTTTGAACAAACTTGAATCTACACTACCTGAGGATGCTTCCATATCAATATGACTAAACATAGCTTTTCTGTTCTTCAGAAGAAATATTTTTTCTATATGTTCTTATGTAAAACTTTCCATCCCCCATTGGGCCCCATCCTACCCCTGGGGGTCATCATTTGAACAAAATTGAATCTACACTACCTGAGGATGCTTCCATATCAATATGACTAAACATAGCTTTTCTGTTCTTCAGAAGAAATATTTTTTCTATATGTTCTTATGTAAAACTTTCCATCCCCCATTGGGCCCCATCCTACCCCTGGGGGTCATCATTTGAACAAAATTGAATCTACACTACCTGAGGATGCTTCCAAATCAATATGACTAAACATAGCTTTTCTGTTCTTAAGAAGAAGATATTTTCCTTTATATTTCTATGTAAAACTTTGATCCTCCATTGTGGCCCGGCCCTTCCCCCGGGGGTCATGATTTGAACAAATTTGAATCTACACTACCTCAGGATGCTTCCATATAAATATGACTTATCATGGCTTTGCTGTTCTTGAGAAGAAGATTTTTAAAGATTTTTCCTATATATTTCTATGTAAAACTTTGATCCTCCATTGTGGCCCCGCCCTACCCCCAGGGGTCATGATTTGAACAAACTTGAATCTACACTACCTGAGGATGCTTCCATATAAATATGACTCATCATGGCTTTGCTGTTCTTGAGAAGAAGATTTTTAAAGATTTTTCCTATATATTTCTATGTAAAATTTCGATCCTCCATTGTGGCCCCGCCCTACCCCCGGGGGTCATGATTTGAACAAATTTGAATCTACACTACCTCAGGATGCTTCCATATAAATATGACTTATCATGGCTTTGCTGTTCTTGAGAAGAAGATTTTTAAAGATTTTTCCTATATATTTCTATGTAAAACTTTGATCCTCCATTGTGGCCCCGCCCTACCCCCAGGGGTCATGATTTGAACAAACTTGAATCTACACTACCTGAGGATGCTTCCATATAAATATGACTCATCATGGCTTTGCTGTTCTTGAGAAGAAGATTTTTAAAGATTTTTCCTATATATTTCTATGTAAAATTTTGATCCTCCATTGTGGCCCCGCCCTACCCCCGGGGGTCATGATTTGAACAAATTTGAATCTACACTACCTCAGGATGCTTCCATATAAATATGACTCATCATGGCTTTGCTGTTCTTGAGAAGAAGATTTTTAAAGATTTTTCCTATATATTTCTATGTAAAACTTTGATCCTCCATTGCGGCCCCGCCCTACCCCCGGGGGTCATGATTTGAACAAATTTGAATCTATACTACCTGAGGATGCTTCCATATAAATATGACTTATCATGGCTTTGCTGGTCTTGAGAAGAAGATTTTTAAAGATTTTTCCTATATATTTCTATGTAAAACTTTGATCCTCCATTGCGGCCCCGCCCTACCCCCGGGGGTCATGATTTGAACAAATTTGAATCTATACTACCTCAGGATGCTTCCATATAAATATGACCAATCATGGCTTTGCTGGTCTTGAGAAGAAGATTTTTAAAGATTTTTCCTATATATTTCTATGTAAAACTTTGATCCTCGATTGCAGCCCCGCCCTATCCCCAGGGGTCATGATTTGAACAAATTTGAATCTACACTACCTGAGGATGCTTCCATATAAATATGACTCATCAAGGCTTTGCTGTTCTTGAGAAGAAGATTTTTAAAGATTTTTCCTATATATTTCTATGTAAAACTTTTATCCTCCATTGTGGCCCCACCCTACCCCCGGGGGTCATGATTTGAACAAACTTGAATCTACACCACCTGAGGATGGTTCCATATAAATATGACTCATCATGGCTTTGCTGTTCTTGAGAAGAAGATTTTTAAAGATTTTTCCTATATATTTCTATGTAAAACTTTGATCCTCGATTGCAGCCCCGCCCTACCCCCGGAGGTCATGATTTGAACAAACTTGAATGTACACTACCTAAGGATGCTTCCACATGAGTTTCATCTTTCCTGGCCCTATGGTTCTTGAGAAGAAGATTTTTAAATGATGCTATTATTTTTTCAGTAATTCCTAATTATCTCCCCTTGAAAGAGGGCGTGGCCCTTCATTTGAACAAACTTGAATCCCCTTTACCCAAGGATACTTTGTGGCAAGTTTGGTTGAAATTGGCCCAGTGGTTCTTGAGAAGAAGTCGAAAATGTGAAAAGTTTACAGACAGACGGACAGACAGACAGACGGACAGACAGACGGACGCCGGACAAAATGTGATCAGAAAAGCTCACTTGAGCTTTCAGCTCAGGTGAGCTAATAAAATGTCTTCATTAACCTTATTGCAAAGACAAAGTTTAGTCATTTACAGGGGTCTAGAATTACGCTTTACCGTTGCCCGGGGCAAGTGAAATGTCATCTCGGGAAAGATAGTTTTCAGGATAAACTTACCCGAACGGGAAAGTAATAAATTTCAGGCTGAGCCAGTAAAACTTTTCGAGTTTATTAAAAGAATTCAATAACAATAAACATTCAAATACATTGTATTAGAAACTGCACAAGTCTGCTACATTTCGTTTATTTAATCAGTAATCTCCAATACTTATCATAGGAAGTCCAGTTACTTGTATAATATCGGAACCAATCCGGAAAGATCTCAAAATTACGGAATAGCTAGCTTTATAAACAGAAACGATGTTTTGGAAACAATGTTTTGTCAATATATGATTAAATCAATAGATATTTTAACAAAATAATAAACAAGTACATAATAACTGCTTTTAAGTGGCTTATACATTAAAACCTCACAATAAAAAAAATAACAAAATACATTTGTTTATATTTTTCTAGATTTTAGTTTTCGAGTTCTGTTTTGGGCTAATTAATGATACGTTTTCAAATAAACAGATCAGCAAAATTCAATGATTTCCCAAAAAAAAAAATAAATCAGTAAAACTAGATGATTTTCTCTATCTTTTGGGGGGCAAGTGAATTTTGAAACTGGGCAAGTGGATTCCCAGTCATTACTTGCCTGTGGGCAAGTGAATTTCCAAAAAAATTCTAGACCCCTGATTTATCAAATAAATTTTATTTTATTTAAGAGCAATAATACATTAGACATACAGCCACCAGTAACAAAGCTGCCAGCATCATAAGATGAAAAATCATAAGGACATACATGTGATAAGTCAAAGACCACAAAACTGTACAGGAGCCATAAAAAAACTGGAATTTGGGTGAAAAACTGTACACTGTCTATCAAAAATGGTACAAAAAACGGTATAAAATATCGCTTGAATTCTTCTGATAAGGCACCTTATTTCTAAATCAACAAATATATATTGTTGCAAATGTCTTATTTTAAAAGTTGTAATGGAGATTTGAATGCTTTAAGATTTCATATATTGTGTTTTATAATCACAATGTTCTTATGAATCGACTATAAATTAAGCTAGTTTAGATGATAGTTTGTTTGCCAGCTTTACATAGTATTAACATGAGAGTCAATGTCTCCAATTTACATCTTGTTCATATTACTCATATATACATCAGCAATGCTAAATAACAGCAGCAAGTACAATCATACATAAATTTCAGCACATAAAAACTTAAAACTGTATCCTTTATTTCATCGTAATCATGGTAATAAACATCGTATATTTTATACCTATGGAGATCTGGGTCAGATTCATGTATATTAAGTCATGTTTATCAACTTTAGAAGTTGGCTTAAATTTTTTTCAATCAAGTTACGAAACATTAACATTTATAATTAAGTACCCCTTTAAAAATAAAGCTACCTAAAGGGGTATCTTGATACGGATTTATAGCAAGATAATTATCCCAATTGGCAGTTCACATCTTCACACGCGATGGTTTGTGTATACTACACAATTATCAGAAGGTCAAGTGTCAAACACTGGTGACGTTTTCCAGTGTCCCGCGAGCGAAAATGAGAGGAAAATGGCGGCATTTAGCGAGAAATTCAAAATACTGTACAAATTTTCATATTCAGTGAATTTTGGTGTCCCGTCGGTACACGGTGAATGGGGCTCGAAAAAACAGTACATTTTGCGTACCTATCACATGTATGTAAGGACCAGGATCATTCTGACTTAATTCTAAAACTGCTTTATGATCTGAGGCCTGGTCTCTGATCAGTAGAGCTAAAAATCTGTGGAATTCATGTTAAAATATCAAAGATTAAAACAAGGATTACTTGATATTGTAAATGAGCTAGTTGAAGTTAAGGTTATTAGTGTTCCTCCGAATTCCGTCTCTATTTTGTAGTATCTTCCCTGTGGTGGAACTGTTCCTTGTGGATGTTGATGAAATAAATGGTCTGCTCTTAGTTCTCCATCAAAATAAGGAATCGTCAGCTTAGCTTCAGATTGAGAACATCTTGTTCTAAAATCGAAAAAAAAACATCTAATAACAACTGATTTCTGAGATAATAGAGAGGTTTAGCAAACTCACCTGTACGTGTACTTGTACGTTATAAACTACAAGTTAGAATTAAAAGTACAAGTTAACATTATTTTTTTGTTTAGCAGTGTAAAACCTGTACGTGCACTTGTGTTTTAAATGTAGGAGTACTTATCATTAAAAAAAAATTAGAAAACACATGCAAATTTAATATGTGTATCACTGTTTTAAATAAATATATACATATATTTATAAGAAAAAAAGGAAAAGAGCTCTTATAATTTTAATCCCTCAAAGCTTGTTTTGAAAGTCTACATGTTGTATATATTTAACACTTTAAAATATATTTTTCAATTATAGATGTTAAGTTCCTTATATCGGTATTTGCATTAATTCTTCAGGTTTAGGACAAATCCATTTTTTTTATTGAAATAAACAGCAGATAAGGAAACATAAGCTACAAGTTTGGACTTAATTGTACTCGGCCATCTACATGTAAGTGGATACGTATAGAAATTTGTCGATAGCAAAACATTATTATCGCTAAGGATGTTCCTTAGAAGTTTTATGCAATGGAAATTAAGCATGTTGCTCAGATAAGAATATGCTTAAGAAATTTAAGCATATACTTAAGAAAATTCTTAGAATTTTTATGCATACGAATCCTGGTACATTATGTTACACGGCAAAAGGAGCAATTTATCTCAATTTTTCTTACGTTATCTGTGTTACAAGATCCTAGCGATGTACATTTGCCAGTCTTGAATTTCAATGTCTTTCTTTAGGATAGTAGTATTAACCAAAACTTAGCAATAAATTTTGTATGGTTTCACTGTGTTACCATAAAAGTTATTCTTAAAAAATATTGCCAATACCTAATTGCTTAAGATCAAATATTATTAGTGTTTTTCTTGAGTTGTTGATCAAGTTTGATCATGTTACACCTATTATTAGTGAATACTGATCATTTTTCTGCATGTGAAATGTATTCCAAATGTAGACTACCGGTAGTACCCATGTTACCATTTACTTACACATATTCCAAATAGTTCATTTGTAGCATAAGTGACAACAAGTTATCACGTTTTTGTGAGAATGGTGTGTTATGCCCCGCCATGAATACGGCTGGGGCATATAGTGTTTTTCATGTCCGTCTTCCAGTGTTTTTTTTTCAGTACTTTGGGACTGGGGCCCTCAGAATTGGGAATTTCAGCGTCAATTAGGCTAAATTGGGAATCTCCCAGAAAACCCAATCACTTAAAAAGCAATGTCAAAAAACTTTGTTTTTGTCTTCGTATTACTTTAACAAACAGTTGTTATAACAAATCAAGACTATTCTTGGTATGAATTATCTAATTACTTGCAGCAAGAATAATAGTGGTATGAATTATCTAATTAAGAAGAAATCCAACATGGCTGAACAACAAAACCTGCTTGAACTTCACTGAAAAACATGCAATAAACAAGCTGAATTTGATCACATATTTTTCTTTGGGAAAACTTCCACAACATTTTGGGAAAATACAGGCATATTTTCAACTGGGACTGGGGTCGAATTTCAGCCCCAAATCGGCCCTAAAAAAATCACTGGTCTTCTGTCCATCCACCCTTCTGTCTGTCCGCAGTGCTTTGAGTTTAGCTCTGTTCAAAGCTCAGTTTCAAAGAAACTATCCAAGATATATTTATCAAACTTCATATGTTGATACATACTGATGTAAGCTACTCAACTGCATCAACATTTTTTGACCTTGACCTCACTTTTCTTAAATTAATGTTTAGCTCAGTTTTAATGAAACCAGTCAAGATATTTTTAACAAACTTCATATGCTGATACATACTGATGAGAGTGATTCAACTGGATCAATATTTTTTACACTGACCTTTCCTTTGACCTTAACCTCACTTTTCTTTAAATTAGTGTCAAACTTCATATGCTGATACATACTGATGAGAGCTATTCAACAGCATCAATATTTTTTTACCTAGACCTTTCCTTTGACCTTGACTTCACTTTTCTTAAATTAGTGTTTAGCTCAGTTTTAAAGAAACCATTCATAATATTTTTTATCAAAATTCATATGCTAATACATACTGATGTAACCTTTTCAACTGCATCATTAATTTTTGACCTGAACCTTCCTTTGACCTTGATCTCGCTTTTCTTAATTTAGTGTCAAACTCCATATGCTGATATATACTGATGTAAGCTATTCAAAAGCATCAATATTTTTTCACCTTGACCTTTCCTTTGACCTTGACCTCACTTTTCTCAATTTGTGTTTAACTCAGTTTTAAAGAAACCATTCATAATATTTTTATCAAACATCATATGCTAATACATACTGTTGTAACCTTTTCAACTGCATCAACATTTTTTGACCTTGACCTTTCCTTTGACCTTAATGTCATTTATTTTAATTAGCTCAGTTTTAAATAAATCATTCAAAATATTTTTTATCAAACTTAATATGCTGATACGTTTTTGTGAGAACTATTCAACTGCATCAAAAAGTTTGACCTTGAACTTTTCTGGGATCTTGACCTCACTTTTCTTAAATTTGCATTTTGCTTAATTTTAAAGAAACCATTTAAGATATATTTATCTAAGCTAATGCACTTATACATATATATCCAACTTTTTAGATTTCAATTTCAATTTTAAAGAAACTTTTCAAGATATTCTCATCAAATTTCATATACTAATACAAATTTTCATGTTGCATTACTTATATATACTCTCGCGGGGCATTCATGTCCTATGGACATATTTCTAGTTTGTTATTCTTAGTCTTTATGAAGGCTCAATAAAGATTCAAAGTAGCTGAAAATGTCAATTTTTCAAACTTTTCTGGCCGTTACCAAGACACAAAGCAACTAAATTTTATTTGATAAATGTTTCTGGTGCCAAGTTGTAATAATGGGCAAAGTTTCATTAAAATCGGTGATCAAGCATGGCAAAGAAGTGGTTGCAGAGAATAGCTCTTAATTTGGAGGGTCCACTTAATTTGGAGGGTGACACTTCATAATGGTAGACCATTACGCATGCCAGAATGTTTTTGTGAGTAGATAGTCTTATGAAATCAAATTAAAAAATAAAGTTCTCATGAATAAAGTGATTCACAGTATATAAATTTACACACCTCCAGTAAAACCCTTCATAGCGAAGTGGAAATGGTTGATTTGGTGAATACTGGCACAACTGTCCACCACTTGATAACCAAGTATCTCCACTTAGTGGTCCTCCAAGGTGCACACTTTTGTCCACAGATGTCAGATTAAATGTCCCTGAAGTGGTGTTCAAGATATTGCCACCAGCAGCATCTTTTAACCATGCTATCAATGGTTGTCCAGATATGTGATCAAGAGTCATGTGATAGGCTCGTTCTGCATCTGGTGGGGGTGTGCTTGGCACTGAGTAATTTGGATCCCATTCCAATGCTGCTTGTAAACTTGTTTCTGCCAAAAAAATGGAATGTGCAAGAATACTGTATACAGGGAAATTTTTGCCTCCGTTTTATTTTCGCTCCTTTCGCCCTAGACATAAGTGGGCGAATTTAAGACGGGGCGAATTCAAAGAAGGCAGTATAATTTCTTAAACAGAATTGTGAATGGGCGAATTTAAAACGGGCAAAATTGTTTGCAAGTGTGAAAGGGCGAAAATAACACAGGGCGAAAATAACCCTGTATACAGTATATGCATTTTGCAAAAGTTGGCTGTATCTGCATAAAGCTGGGGCTTCTTTTTTTTGAGAGAAAGAGCAAACATTGATGTGTCTGTTCATGATCATGAAGTTACCTTTATTTATTAATGTATTCCTTCCTTCCAAGTTTCTGACTAAAACCCGTTCCCTACGATCACATTACAGTGTGCTCCAAAAGCACTAGCCCAATGCCCAAACAATAGTAAAAATTTCACTAACGGTTGGGCTAGTAAATGTAGGTCGGCAACAGCCCAATCAGACTTTTAGAATTTTTTTAGCAAAATTAATTTATGATTTCTCAGTATTTCAAAAAATTGTCAAAAACACTTTTGTTTGAAAAATAAATTATCTTGATTGAACATTTACAACTTTCTTAATGATTTTTTTATCTTTCTTTTCATGCTTGAATTGGTTATTTAAATAATTTTGTTTCCAGTTGCCATGTTTAAATAGCTTAAGAATGTGAAGAATGAGTCGAGATGGAGACCGTCACTAACATCAAGAAATGCTCTGAATTAAAAAAAGTCTGTGAGTTTCAAACAAATGAAATTATCTAAGGACAATGAGCCATCACTCAGTCACAAACATACTGTGATGAAGTGTTGAATGTGCATCAGACTGAATTCATGTGTAAAAACAAAAACAGTTTTATCAAAGGAGCAAATATCTTTGCACAAATGCTGTTGTGTCATATATGACAATAAATTGACCGAAAGGACAGTGCATAGAAATTTAATTCTTAGAATTAAAAGTGAGCCTCAGTGTTTTCCCTAAGAACCGACCACCAGCCAAATTGACCGCTTCAATTAATAGAAATGCCGGTTAGAAATCTTAAAGTAAAAAAAAATTGAGACAAACGTCACATTGCTGATAAACCTTACATGACTCGAAGTAGCACGAATTGATTAAATCGACTGTATCCCAATCCCGATTAATAAGTAGGGGTGAAACGATACACCTCCTTCACGGTTCGATACGTATTGTATAATTTTGTCTCGGTTCGGTTATTTTCGATACGATACATTTTGATAGAAGGAAACAAATTCAACGTTGTTTTATGCTTTCTTTTTCTTAATCTAGTCACATATTTTACGAATTTTATTTGCAAATTGACTAGAAGAAATTGATTAAAATTATTTGACTGTCAAAAATTATTTTACAAGCTATCAGTCATCAAAAGTTTACGTTTTCTGTACTTATTTATTCTGAGTAACGTGTTTTACCTTATGCCAAACCCGACTGAATAACGATCCCGACCGAAAAATGAACCGAACCGAAAACTAGAGATTTTGCACCGTGTATCAAACCGAGAAAAAATACCGCGGTGAATCGATAGCGCGGTGAACCGTTTCACTCCTATTAATAAGAGGCATAAGACAATTGAAATTTTAAGAAGTTTTGATTGGAAAGAGGTCCAAAAAATTTGTCATGTTAGTGAATGAACAGTGAAGCTATAGTTTTGATAAACATTTATCAGGGATTTTTTTACCCTTTGATTCTAGGGGCCGGGGCCGTCAAAATTGGGAAAAATAGTGATATTTGGTTGAAATTCAGAAAAATAGCTTCATACAAATAAATAGGGAAAAAAAAGCAAGAGTCAAATATTTAATCATTTTTCTTATTTTTTATAGTATGAAGCTGGCTTGAACCAGCTTTAGTGATATGAAATAATAGCGGCTGTTGAAGTTCAGAAGCTTAAAAATGACAAAGCCGCAGGGTATGATAACATTCTAAATGATCATATTTATACGTTGTCATCTTTTTTACCTTTATGCAAGAAGTTCTTTAAAATAAAATTTGATAGTGGGTTTGTTCCAGATGAGTGGTTAATCAGTATTGTTTGACCAATTTATAAGAATAAGAGCGATTCAACCCTGGAGCCTGAAAATTACCGTCCTAGGCAAACTGGAACATTTGAACATTTTGAGAGACTGACATGATGCACGTTTATTTATTAAATAACGATCCCAACTTTAATTTTCAAATATCGATCCCGCTTTAAAAAAAATATAAATGCAAACATCCGTATTATTCCAAATAACTTCTTGGAACACCTTGGATGGCTCGTACATCGCACATAGAGAACATAAACACCTTTTTGTCATTATTTTAATAATTTATAACTTAATACATTATTCATATTGGGAATTTTTAGGTATAATTTTGAGAAAAATATGCACTTTTCAGGATTGGGAATGGGGCCGAATTTCGGCCCCAGAGAGACCCTAAAAAAATCCCTGTTTATACTAGCATTTTGTGACATTATGTATGACTAAAAATTCAGAAATTTCGACCCACAAGGGCTTTGCCCTAGACCCACAAGGGATCTAGATAGATAGTCTTGATAGACTTGTTAAAGAATCCAATATATCGCATTATAAAATATTGTATCATATCGTATTGAATTTTTTGCTCAATACACAGCTCTACTGATTACAGCAAATGAAACACTAAAGATGGGGTTTACGTTAAAGAGACAAGTAGCAGAACATCTCCCTAACAGAGTGGTTGCAAAAATATGATAGGTAAAACTGTTAGTTAATAGTACCTTGGAAATCAACCTCGAAGCGGCGAACCCCCATTTGTTTATGATTTTTGTGTTTCTTATCTTGTGTATTTTTTCATTATAGATCTACCATAAATGGCCAATTTTTAAACTTAACAAAAGTACAAACCAATTGCACAGAGTGACATACAGATAGAATTGACGGAAAAATCACATATTTTCGAGAAAATGGACTCCTTACATTTTATCAGTTAGTTGGGGGGGGGGGGGATCCACAGGTGGTGCCTGTGGCTGAAATGACAAAGCAACCCAACGCCGAATGCGCTTCTGCCTTCTGTGGCGATTTATAAAATATGCTTAGAAAACAATTTTTAAACTTGAAATTAAAAGAAATCAAACTTTCTTTTAAGGCCCTTGGTGTCAAAAAGCCTAAAACCAAGTGTCTTACAATAATTCCTCTGCTTTTGGTTGACTTCGTGTTTCCCGCCATGTTGTTTACACTGCGAATTTTATTAGGTCGTCCATAATATTAGTCGTATTCAATCAATCACTCAACTATAGTCATACTGTATCTCCCTATATATTTCGCAACTTCAGAATATGCGGACATGAATTATCAACGATTGTAAGCGACGTAATTTATAATATTCATGTTTATAAAAACGTAACGATTGTACGGTGCGTCGTTTAATCTACATTATGCATCATGATCTACTAGTCCACAGTCCAATACATTTCATCAGTCAACTTGGGTTCATGTGTTACATTTATACGATTAAAACAATACTTCACACCCTTTTGGATCATGTATCATTACGAACCATTGAAAAATTATAAAAAAAAAAAAAAAAAAAAAAAAAAAAAAAAAAAAACCTACAGATCTGGATATTTGTAGCTATTTCAATAGCCTATATGGAAATTGTGTACTCTTTGAATCCTACAAAGTCATTTATAATGTTATACGAGTACTTACCAAATGAAAAAAATAAAATTAAAAGACAGCATATGAGTGAAAACGTCTCCATATTCATTCGATTTATATTTGTCACTAAAAATCAGCCATTTTATATTTGAAATTTTGGCGTTTTACACCTTTTGAAGAAAGAAAAAATTTCATTGGTCCTCAACATTACGCCGACGCGCACGAGCGACAATTCATCACATGTGACAGATTATGGCGCCAATATACAATTTGGTCATGTAACCCTGGCCTGTGTCTGCATGAGACCTTTTCCGTTAAAAATATAGAAGACAGCTACCAAGAAATAAGAGAAGAATTCATATTCGTAATAAGTTTGTGACATATTTGGACTATTGCTACCATTTCCATTTACGCCTTGCACTGTGTAACGAGACAACCATATTTCATTCTGAAAGGGGGTGCCATAATGAGTGAGCCAAGACCTATACCAGAAATGCAAGAATCTATACTTATAAATTGATAAATTTTGCAAATAAACTCCGAAACGGGTGCATCAGAGTTCTTACTTACTCCTCTAACAATACACTAGATACAAGATGATGTCCGTAAACTATATTTAGATTTCACTCGCATAGTAAGTATATCGTACATTATATTAAAAATCTACTTTTAATTTCTATAAACAGCCATGAAATATCAAAAACGTGAGTACCATGAGTACGGTGGCGTTTCTGGTTGGCGGATCTAAGTTACTGGCAATTTCTAATGAAACTGAAAACAAGCAATCGTTTATTTATTTCATAAAACGTCATCACTGAATTAATCAATCAAAACTTGATTTAAATGATATAAAAGAAATAAGTTGTGATAACCGATTTAAAAGGGAAATGTGCAAATTATTTTCGTCATTCACCGATCTTAATATTGACGGAAGTTTCTAGAACATCATATAGCATCGAGCCCGATGTTAAAAAGAAAAACGAGGCGATTATAGCTGCATGAACATAAAAAAAGCTTTTGTGTGAATGATCTTTGAAATAATGGTAAATTATTGATAACACTATAAGTTATGAATATATTTATATATCGAAAGACAATAACATACAATTATGTAGTAGGCTTTCCCAATAAATTTATCAGTAAAATTTGTACATATTCTTGAGTGAGAGCATCGTAATAAACTTGCTTACATGAAAAGAGAAAATAAATGAATAAGGTATTGTTCAAATACAATTAAAGCTGTAAAATTTTGTGCTTTAATCAATACATTTCAGGTTTTTTTTTTCGGAATACAGTCTTTTGTATCAAATACTCGGCCTATTCATGGGGCGTTAAATGGTTTATAAATATGTATGTACCTTATTGATATATGAAAAAGTAAAGTACATTTTTTTTACATATCAATAAGGTACATACATATTTATAGACCAAGACCAGACCAGAGTACTTGTGAACCCCCTCCCCCCCCCCCAAAAAAAAAATCAAATATATCAGTAAAATGTACATATTCGTTGCTTTTATCCTTGACGGAAATGAAATAAGAGGATCTGAAGTACAATATCCACAACATAGTATAACAGGTTGGTTTCACAGTAAACGTCAATTAATGAAATTGTTATTTTTCAAATTTTTACAAAAAGGGGTTGTGTGGAGACGTATATCTACTTCATGCGGGATTTTGAACAAAGTATTTCTTCAATATATTTTCTGTCGGTAGTGGTATAAATTCAATTCCCCGTGCTTCATCTAGTAGCGAAATTTTTTAGCGCAATTTGACGTCATTGCAGCCCGGAGGACCGGGCTGCTCTATACATATAAGTTTAAGTGTTGGTATATGGGGATTGAGGTGGGAGAAGTTAATCAGAATTAAAGGTTTTCTAAACATTAAAAAGATTGTTAATCAGAATGTTCTTTCCCTTTATAAATTACGAGATACACAATATATTTACTTCCATAAAGTGAATCTGTAAAAATATATATGTTTTTCATATTTAATATATAAAGTTGCTTATCATTTACTATCGAAAAAACGACAGGTCCCTTTTTTTAGAACATCGAATTTTACTTATCGCATAAAAACGTAAAAAAGTACTTTACACAGTTCGTGTTTTATATTCTTTAAGTGAACGACATTTTTGAAAATAGGTGATGCATGTGTCTGGTTTCAAATTATATTTTATGCAGCCAACATTTACTTGAGGAATTGATAAAGTTTAAAAGGGTATCGTTTTTGTTCGATTTTCATCCGACTTTAAGTTTTCAAAATATTCTCGACTATCGTCTCCATCATTTAGACGCATGCCTTTTTCACACATATCGAAGCGGTGTGATGATCAAGACTCATTTCCATTGTTTACTCTATTTATTTCCCGGGCGACAATTGATGGTTACATCAATGTTTTCTTGTTTTAACTGTGACGTTATTGTAATCGATTGTGACGGCAATCAGGGGTACTGTGATGCGTCGTAAAAACGTTTGCATAAACCAAAGTAGATCGGGCCTTGTTAAATCAGCGTCGCATAGGGAAAATCTATAAAACAAACCTTTGCAAGTTGTTTTCTGGAGTGATTATTTGGATATGCATTTCATACAAATACATAGAGGATATTCAATGTTTTGTAGTTTGATATATGGAATTTATTTCACGATCGAGTGGGGCAGGCCTTTTAGCTCACCTGAGCTGAAAGCTCAAGTGGGCTTTTCAGGGTCCTGTTGCACGAACGTTAGTTAAATTTAACTGGCCGTTAACTTTGCGTTAACTCGACGTTAAATTTAACGGCGAGTTAAACCAGTTGCACAAAAGTTAACCTGTTGTCCGTCGTCCGTCTAGCTGTCCGTCCGTCTGTAAACTTTTCACATTTTCAACTTCTCAAGAACCACTGAGCCAATTTTAACGAAAGTTGGTACAGAGCATCCTTTGGTGAAGGGGAGTTTAAATTGTTAAAACAAAGGGCCAATCCCCCATATAAGGGGAGATAATCAAGAAAAGACAAAAATAGGGTGGAGTCATTAAAAAATCTTCTCAAGAACCACTGGGCCAGAAAAGCTGAAACTTTTGTGGAAGCATCCTTGGGTAGTGTAGATTCTAAATTGTTCAAATCATGGCCCCTGGGGATTGGGCGGGGTCACAATAGGGAATCAAAGTTTAACATTGAAATATATAGGCAAAATCTTTGAAAATCTTCTTCTCAAGAACCACTGGGCCAGAAAAGTTGAAACTTTTGTGGAAACATCCTTGGGTAGTGTAGATTCTAAATTGTTCAAATCATTGCCCCTGGGGATAGGGCGGGGTCACAATAGGGAATCAAAGGGAATCTGAGTAAACTCAGGTGACCTATTGCTATCTGTTTTCGTCCGGCGTCGTGCGTTAACATTTGAACATTTTCAGCTTCTTCTCTGAAACTGTTCAACCAATTTTGGTATATCGCATCTATGGGTGAAGGGGAACAAAAATTGTGAATTTCCTGGTACCTGCCCCCTGGGGTGTGAGGGGTGGGACCAAAATCACTTAAATTAATGCAAACTTTAAAAAATCTTCTTCTTTACTCCTGGACATCAAGCAGTCAAACTGTTGGCATAATTGTAATGAGCATTGAGCCCTGTACCAAAATTGTGAAATTCATGGGCCCAGGGTCAGGGGTTCTGTTGAATATATAGTGAAAATGCATTTATTTATTTCTTTAAAAGTCTTCTCCTCTGCTCCTGGGCATTAAGCAACCAAATTAAATGCATAGTTATGATGATCAAGGGTGCCTCTTCCAAATTTGTTAATTTCATGTCCCCAGGGTCAGCGGTTCTGGTGTTAGGGCGGGGTTCTAATGATTATATAGTGAAAATGCATTAATTCTTTGAAAATCTTCTCCTCTGCTCCTGGGTATTAAGTCAATGAACTGAGTACATAGCTATGATGATCAATGGTGCCTGTTAAAAAAATGTGAGTATCTTGGTCCCTGGGTAAGGGGTTTCGATGTTATGGCGGGGCTCTTTTTATCATATGGTGAAAATGCATAAATTCTTTAAATATCTTCTTCCCTCCCCCTGTATATAAAGCAGATAAACTAGGTGCATGGTTATGATGATCAAGGGTGCCTCCTACAAGAATGTGAAATTTGTGGTGCCAGGGTGAGGGGTTCTCCAGCAAAGGGGGGACTTATTGATTATATAGTGAAAGTGCATTATTTATTTGAAATCTTCTTCTCTGCCCCTGGGTATTTAGCAGATAAACCAAGTATATAAGTTAGGGCAACTCTTCCAAAATTGTAAATAGCTTGGCCCCCGGGTTAAGGATTCTGGTGTTAGGGCGGGGGTCTATTGATTATATGGTGAAATTGCATTAATTCTTTGAAAATTTTCTCTGCTCGTGGGGTATTTAGAGGATAAACCATGTGCATGGTTATGATGATCAACGCTGCCTTTTCCAAAATTGTAAAATTTGTGGCCCCAAGGTCAGAGGTTCATGTTGGGGGGGGGGGGGGGGGGGGTATATTTAATATACAGTGGAAATGCATTTTTTTTTTAAATCTTCTCTGCTCCGGGGTATTAACAGAAAAACTAATTGCTTGGTTATGACGACCAAGGAAATCTTTTCAAACAAGTTGAAATTCATAACCCCGGGGTCAGGGATTTTGGTGTTAGGGTGAGGATCTATTGATTATATTGTAGAAATGCATCATTTCTTCGAAAATCTTCTTCTCTGGCCATTGCTATTAAGGAAACGTACTAAGTGCATGGTTATGATGAGCAAGAGTGCTTCTTCCAAAATTATGAATATCTTGGCCCCTGGATCAGGGGCTCTGGTATTAGGGTGGGGCTATATTGAATCTATAGTGAAAATGGATTATTTCCTTGAAAATCTTCTCTGCTTCTAGGCATCTAGGAGGCGGATAGAGTGTATAAAGTTGTAATAAGCAGGGATGTTTTAACAGATTTTGAAATTCTGTAACGTTTGGTCCATTTATTAATTTCTACTGAAAGGAGTTATTCCCCTTTTGCTATTCACCTACAATAGTTAAAAACTGTAAATGATGTAACTTATAAGGTCAATTGAATAACAGAATTATACAAGAAATTTTATAATATTTAATAAAAGAGCACTTTCATAGTTTTTAATGGTCAGGTAAACTTTTAAATAATAGATAATGAAAATGGGACAAAAATACCTTATCTTGTACAATAAATAATCTTTAGAGACCACTAGAGTCCACAGCTATGGGGAATAAAATGTGTAAACTGTTAGTATTATTAGTATTTTAAGAACTATTGTTTTGTTTAGTCTGCATGAGGATAGTGAAAAATGGGGGAAAGTACAGGCAAATATATAGATCAACTTTAAGATTTGTTATTGAGTACAAAATTAATATTTTGCTGATCCCTGATTATCCTATTTCTCTTGCTTTTGGGCAACATAGTTTTTTTTATCCGCTTATTTTGTTTTAATCTAAGGATCGTAACATTATTATCAGGTGACCGTTAAGGCCCTTGGGCCTCTTGTTCAATAAATAAATCACAATATTTCACTGTTGAAAATGTAATAAAAATATTTATTGGCACAAACACAATTACAAGAATTGGCAAAGGCCCACTGAACATCATTACATTAAACATTGAATATTTATAATTGAGTTTCTCAACTTCGTCTTATTACCATGTTTTCAATATTTTTCATGATAAATGTCCTAATTATTTATCTGATCATTTTACACAAAATTCTACAAGAACAACTAGGTCCAGTAAGTTGAATTTTTTTGTCCCCAGAATTGTAAAAACAGAGTCAGAAACTTTCTATTACAATGGTATCAAGGAGTTGAATTCACTTCCAGATAAAATCCAGTCTGGCTAAAGCCATGCAGCCCCTACTATTTCACTACGAACGAAGTGAAATAGTAGGGGCTGGCTTTAGTCAGGCTGGATAAAATCCGGCCATCAACAACAAATCTATGTTCAAAAAGAAGTTAAAAAACGCCTTTTATTCAGAATGAGATCAATGTCTGAAAATGAGTTTTTATATTATTAGTATCTTATGATACAGATTTTGTCTTATTTATTTATGTTTTATTTGTTTTATTTATTTCAAAACACTAGTGCTAAAGCTATTACAATCTATGAGGACCCCATTGGAAATAAGACTTTTTGGCTTTCATGGGTCATCCTCGGGAAAATGGCTATACACAGTGCTATATTTATGTTCATTTAGACATATCGATATAATTTTTTTCTTCTTCATATAATTACCTATTTTTTATAATATGTAATTGTTTTAAGAACCTATGTAATTTTACTTGGATTTTATAATTTCTTAAGATTTCATGTGTCAACTTATGTTCTATACGTGCCATTTCCTGAATAAACAAACAAACTTGTCAATTAGATAATGTTTCCATAATTCAGGCCCGTAGCAACGGTTTCAGAAGTGCGGGGGGGGGGGGGGGGGAGCTTCCCAAGAAAATCTGACAAGCATAAAATAAGCTAATTTACTGTCCAAATCCTGGAATTTGCCAGTGCTCAACCTTGCAACATCAAAAAGTGGGGGGACAATCAGCATCTTAAGGAAAATTTACTATAGCAAAATACTATACTCAGAAAAAAGTGGGGGGGGGGGGGGGCTCCCTCGCGTTCTACGGGCCTGTAATTTATGTCGTTGTTTTGTAATTGACTTCTATGTTCACGGTCTCTATAAATTAAATTTCACAGTAACTTTTAAGATTTTATGTATATCACTGTTTACAGGATTGTAACATGTATCTTTCATTGTCCAGATTTTATATCATGAGCTCATTCTTCTTTTTTCTCTTTAGAACTTACTTTTTTTCTTCCTTTTTTTGCGTGGTATACTTCTATAATATTCAGACTGCTTGCGGGGCTCGGATCTTGAACCAAACATATTGATTAACATATATAAAGCATGTAAATCTGACGCATGTCTGGACTGATACCGCCATATTTCTGGGGAAGAGGGGAGAGGGTAGTAGTCCAGGCAAGGACAGGTTATTTATTTTCTTGAGTGTTGAGGACATATTATGTTTCAACATTTTTCAGAGCTGGGCCCAGGATCATGAAACAGACTTGGACTAAAATAATACTTTGTCAATGCTTTCAAAATTTTACTCCTCCTACATCAATAAGTACTTTTAAATTTTTAAAGAACCCAATGAAACGTCGAAATAACTCTTGGGCCTCTTGTTAAATCTAAGAATTGCCCCATAGCCTAAAAAGTATGAAATGATTAAGACTCCTGGGCCTCTTGTTAAACATAAGTATTGCCCATAGCCCAGAAGTATGAAATGACCCTGTCTCAGTGAAATATGGAGATATTATGAACAGTATTGAAGCTCAAAGTCCATTTAAACAAAACAAATCGGGAGCAGAGCAAACACGGACCTCCAAAAACGTCAGAAGTGGGACCAGGTGCCATGGAGGAGTGAGTATCCCCTGCTGACCGGGGTCACACCTGCGGTGTGTGCTCCTTGTCATGATCGGGAAAAACGGGAAAATTAATAGACAATTCAGTGTGCAAATTATGGCCGAACAATTAATATATGAAAAACGTCAATCAACATTTGACTTATGATTGGTTGTATTTGCTGACAAGGGCATTGCATCCACCATAGAACTTGCGAAATGATGACTTCAAGGAAGACTGTTGATATCCTTGTTTCATCAAGTTTTTTGTCGAATCACCTGCGAGATAAAAACCCTTATGTAGGTGACAAGGGTATATTGCTACATCAGTAAGGGAAGTTGACGAATGTCAATCAGTCTCAAATAAAGTGATGGTCACTTACCAACGAAAGATTACTTAGCAACAAGACTCTGGAACCTTGGATTTTAATGTATTCAGTTAGTTGAGCATGTTATTGCCAATGGTCTTTGGATGTACAATGGTCCTCAATCAATGTCATATAAGTATCTTGATGGGCAAAGTCACTTGGTAATTGGTTAATGAGAGTACATTCAGGCCGTAACTTCAGAAATGAATTCAAACTTGAGTTTTGTTGCTGATCACCTAAAGGTATGACATGAAGTTTGACTCAGTTAGCTCATTTTTCCAAGATCAAGGCCAATTCATCAAGGTCATAGTTATTATCAGAAAAAACATCCCGCTTCCGTTTGTTATTAACCTTGGTGTTTTATGACCATTTTGTATTTGTTTTTTTTTTTACTTTAATCTTTTTTTTTTTAATTTAAAATAAAATCTTTCACGGTAGCTCAGTCGGTAGAACTCTCGCTTCGTGATCGGGAGGTCGTGAGTTCGAATCTCGGCCGCGACTGACCAAGTCGATAAAAAATGGGTAGCAACTGTTCCTTCGCCATGCGCTCGTGTCACGGCAGGCGTTGGCACGATAAAGATCCCTCACTGCTCAATGGCCCTAAGTGCCGAGTAAAGGTCAAAATTTGAAGCCCTTCACCGGTCTATGGTGACGTCTCTATATGAGTGAAAAATTCTCGAATGGGACGTAAAACAACATACAATCAATCAATCAATCTAACATTTGCCGTCTGTATTGCTTTTGTTGGGTTAAGATGAGATGCATATTAAAGCTCATTTTCCACAGCCTTCTTCAATAATGATGTCCTGTACGAACAATTGAGGTGGATTCCGCCCATAATTTGGCTGGACGTTAAGCGTATTCCGCTTGGAATCCACAAATTCCAGGCGTAATACAGGAGGAGACGGAACTTTCTGAAATTCCGTCTCAGAGATTCCGCCTAAATTTAACAGATTCTGGTCATCAAATTCTAGGCTGAATTAGTTCATGGGGAAATACCTGGAAATTATAAATAGAAATTCCGCTTGAATTATTTGTCATCAAGGAACAACACTTAAAGTTTTTGATTGGTTTAAATACAAAAGTTAATTAATAGCATGGTCAAACTTTCTGTGCAGTCAGGTTAAGTTTGAATTTTGTTGGTTTTTGGAGGGAACAGCATAGGGCAGTGATGAAGTTTTAGATCTGGGGAGCATTTAAGTTAGATAATTTTGTTTTCATGTAGCTTAGTGATATGAATTGAATTAATAGGGTCACCTAAATGAGAGATAAGTGTGATTTTATTTTTTTATAACCTTAATGTGTTTGTAAAATGATTATTTGAATTATGATGTAATAACCTTTAGGCCATGCAATACTTCAATCATAAATTAATTGAATTCACTCTACATATATAAGTAATCATGAATTAGTTAATATATGATTATGTACTCAATCTGATTTTGGTAATAAATAAGAAGCTGATAAGCCAAACTAAATAAAACTATACAACATTCATTATTAAAAAGAAAATACAGTTATTTTAAGTCTTTAATTTATTGTAGCATCTAGTTTTTGAGTGCATGAAAGGAAATTATTTTTTAGTAACAATAATTTTTCAGTTTTCAGCAAGTCTATGCAACTTAACTGAAAGGCATTATTTTAAATAAAAATAGACTGAACAATAATTTTGGTTGAAATAAGTTTGTGGGTCAAGGAGAGATTATGCAATACTTTGGACAGTTGAGACGGAATCTATATTCAGGCTGAATCCTGTTTCCAGGAGGAGCTAATTTACATATTTTGCCTCAAATTTCCGGCCAGTCTCCTCTTGGTTTCTGCTTATATTGCCTTAACGCCTGGAATTTGACTGAGAATTGCGTCTTGATTACACCTGTTTTCCAGGTGGAACATTTCGTACAGGAAGAGAAGCCAGACTACTAATTTGAAATTTTAATGACTCAACATGTACAACTTCACATAAGACAGCACTGTAAAATGACAAAAACAAATCTCACACTAAAATTCATAAAACAAGTCATAAAATCTGAATAAAACTATAAAGCACACAAATCAGAATAGAAAACAGAAACAATTTACATATATCATATAAATAATAATATAAATAACCATTAGCAATGTATTAACACCATGATTACTGGCAACATCCCTATTCCTATTTAACATTTCAGTCGGAATTTTTTTTGTGTGTGTTTTATGTCTTTAAATCATCCCAATATCATAAAATTAACGTAATTCCATTTACAAAAGACATTCCCAAAATAAAATCCATGATCATATATTCATTTTCTACTTACTGAACATGTAGTCATATAAAGATACTATAATATTTATAAGAAAATAAACCAGCTAGACCACTATTCATGGCCTTTGGAAGTATCCATTCTGTGCATAAAATTTGATGTATTCAAGGTATACATAAAAAACAAAGAGGTCAACAACAAATAATGTACAGAAAACAAATTATAAAAAAAAAATGAAATAGAAGTCATGTATAAGAATTCGATTTACAGTGTTGGAATGCAAGATGTGGGACGGAAATACTATTAAAGTTTCTATGTTCAATAACATAGAAAATGCTGGCAAAACTGTACGACCAAGAGTTAAAACTCTAAGTCACATACTGATTATATATGTCATGTAATTAAAAAATAAATGCATAAAATATTGATTAATTGTCACCAATTTTAACAATAACAATATCACAGTCAACATAAAGAAGATTAATTTTTGGACGGGAACGTGTGTTCTTATCACCTTATTAAGTGGACAGTATCTTTAAATGTGACTTATATATCACAAATATAAACAATCAAACAAAAAAATATATATATAATACACAATAAAAAGTATTATTGTGAAATTATACAATTTATCATGACAAAACCAATGGATCATTTAAAATTCACAACTGGTCAAGTAAACTCTGAAATAATCCCAATGTGCTCAAGTTGTGCTCTCTAATGTGAAAAAAAATGTGATGTGAGAACATGAATTCTTTATATGAATAAACATCAATAAAGCAACCTGACCCACAAATGATTGTAAATCTGAAGTGTCAACTCAAATTATACTAATCTGGCCCACAAATGATTCTAAATCTATAGTGTAAACTCAAATTAATACACATGTACTAATCTGACTTTAGAAAAATAAGTGAATAAATATCTGTGTGTAAACTCAGAGTACAAATAAAATTAAATATCTGCACCAGGAAAATACATGCGCTAAACATGCTAAATCTATGTGGAATTTTATATGAAGTTAATATTGTATAAAATATTTACAAAAGTCTTGAACACACAATTATAATAAGTTAATAACAACAATAAAATTCAGAGTAAATTAATGTAAATGTTGTTGATCATTAATAGACAAACACTTGCTATTTGTGACAAGAGCTTCCATTTTAACTGTTTGACAAAGATAATGCAATTAAATCAGTCACAAAATTCAAACAAAATATGTGTTTGAAGATTCAATAATTGGGAAAACACAATTATGGACTTTTTATATTTAAAATAGATCTTCTGAAACAACATCAAATGAGTTACTGTTGTGCAAAATTCTGGGAAAATTGTATCCGAAACATCGAAAGTAATACAATTTTACCTACTTTGCATGCATGCATGTCAACATTTACTTACAATATACACCATTTTGTTATGTACCCGAATTCACTGAACACCTTAAATAATTTTAAGTACATGTTTATAAATTCTGTCATAACAATATTTAAAGAATCATATCCCTGATTTAAACAAAACTTCAATAACATATTTTTGTAGACTCCTGTAAAATTTAAATACTAGTACTTTTTTTTTAATTTTAGACCAAAAAAAAAAAATTAATCTTCATGATTGTGAAGATCAGTTGGTCTGCACATAAAATCTGGGAGATTAGTTGGCTTGTACATTAGATCTTGGAGATCAGTTGGAATGTACAGACCTCGGAGTTCAGCAGGCCGAATGGCAAGTCGGTTACTACTCATCTTAGATCCTAGAGATCAGTTCCTACATTAGATATTCATGGCGAGATCGGAGAGCATCTGTGAATAATTTTGTTCTATACTAAGAGAGGGTAGAGTGACAGACTTGTCTCCATCGCGCAGAGTCACTAACTGGAGAGTTGTTGACCCGACCTGACCCTGCCTCGATTCCAGAGATAACTGGGGAAACAACTTCTGAGTGACTGCATCCACTAGGTACGGATCATCACCAGAAATTAGAGCTTTAGTTCCAGTCTCTCTTGGAACAGCCATCTTTCTTGGTCTAAAAAAATGCAAACAAAACAAGGCTTACATGGAAATCACCAACTGTGGTAAAAAAATTGTGTGTGAATTCAGTTAATTAAAGTAGTTGCACAGTTCCACTTGCTGTGTAAAAATTATAAGAGGGTCTCTTTACCTTCCCCTTTTAATTTGTGAGGAATTTTTCTTGTCTTCTGCTGCTCTTTCGAACAAATGTTTCAAGAGTAAATCTGTGTCCCCTGTGATGTAGACTTTACGCTCCGGTTGTCTAGACTGCTTTTTGTGTCGCTCCTTGTCATCAGGGGGCGTGATCGGTCGCATATCTGTAAAAACAAGATATTGTACAATTTCAAAACATGATATTAAAATTAATTTCAAATCAAACCACATACTTCCTTCAGCTAAATTATGGAAAGACAGGTCATCCAAAGATTTTAAATCCAGAACATAGAAATAATTGTACCCTGCAATTATTGGTTTTATTACTAGATTTTCTGTCTTGTAAGTGTTTGTGTGTTATCAATATGTTTTTTGTCTCTCTCTGTCTGTACCTATTTATATTTTCTTTTCGGTTCTTTTCAAATGAAACTTAGCAAAGCCTCCTTAGACACAAAGAACTAGAAAAAAAAAATAAAAGCTGAGACACTCATGCTTCCTTTTTTAGTTTAACACATGCTTATGGTGGGAGGACAAGGAAAACATGAACATTTATCACTGACACATTGAAAGAGTACATAACTGCAGCAAAGAAGTTTGTTTAAAACTTAATTCTCAAAACAAATTTCAATGAATTCACTCTACTGAAAATTGAATGTATTCATTATAATTAACATTGTCTATGAGGCCTGTTTGGAAATTAGTGAGTCATCTTTCTAAAATTCTAATGAACATATTTCAGTAAAAATTGGCATACAGGTTTAACAAAAACTAACAATAAATAAAGCAAGAAATTCTTCAGAAATGTTTCATTTCTTATTTTCAATGATATTTTATTCAGTTGTCAATAGTAGGGTTACCGGGCTAAGTTACGAAATCAGATAAATATTTGATTTTGTGGAAGTTTGATAGAATTTTCATCCGAAACACAGATACGTTTCATAAAAATAATATCACGGTATAGAAATCTGATAATGATGGCAAAATGAATTTTGAGGCTAATCAGTGGGCATACATAAAATCTGGTGTAGCACTGAGGAGCTGCTAAAACAAGCAAAGGATACATCTCTGGGGCTTTGGTTTATCAATGGTATAAACTTTTTTAGACAAATTATTCAACCAGACTTACAAGAGTAAAATCAAAGGAGAGCATCAATTATTATGGATTAAATAAAATAAAGTCGGCAGTTTTTCGAGTCAGTACAGCATGATACTAGTTAAACTGTGAATGACATTTCATGACATTTGACATGGGGCTAGCTACAAATTACAGATTATTAACTAAGTGTTTAAGAAAAGAAAGAACTTGATTTAACTAATGGCAGAAAAAGAAGAAATTTTATGCTTTGTGTTCGTTTCAATGTGAGAAAAGTTACATTCTATGCTGAAGTGGAGTTAAAATGATGTAGCAATGACATCTGCGGACTGTTCCAGGTCAATGGACATATGTAGATTAACAATTTCATCAGGCCTTATCTAATGATGCTATTAACTAGAAATATTGCACATTTGTTCTATTTATTCTCTATAAAATATTGGATTTTCATGAATTGATCTCTTCCTTCTATAGAGTTAAAGTAAATGTCTCAGTAATTTCCAGACAGCCCTCATATAAATGGTTTATATATCTCACCTGTGATATCTTCATTGGAGTCTTTAGATCCAAGGGGAGGTAAAGAGGGAAATAGAGGGGCAGGAGACACAGGGTTGGGAACGTTGGGCTGTTTCCAAAATGACTGTGGCAATGCTCTCAATCTCATCGGAACAGACTCTGTGGTAAAATAATTAATCATTGTTTTAATCATTGTTATACATAAAAAGGACTCATCAACAATGAGAGTTTATCCTGCTGTATCATTTGTGCCTTTTTAATTTGATGCATACAGCCTATCAAATGATCTGACAATGCCTGTTTTACTTAAATTACAAATCTGAAAACTGGTTGAAAATGTACAGAACACAGTCTGTACTCAGTGTACTGGTCACAATACTACTGAATGAATATTTATCAAAGAAGAAAAAAAAAAAGATATCAATTATTAAAGAGTAGATTGAAGGATAGAAACTCTTACTCATCCTTTACATACCTCTCTTGGGTCGAACTTTTGGAGGAGTTGGTGCTCTTTTCTTCAGGGCAGATTTAAAGTCAAACACAGTCGTCTTCTTCTTTTTCACTTTCTTGATTTCCTGTGCATGATGTTTGAATCCTGGTGGCCTTATGTACACAGGGCCACTGGCCGTGCTGCTCCCACTGGGGGAGGCTGCAGGCTCATAGTCATGATCATGCTCATAAGCATGTTGGATAGATGAACTACTATTCACACTGGAACGAGGGGATGGCGGTAAACTCTCCTCTTCATCACTTGACGTGACCAGAGGTCCAGGTGCCCCACGCTTAGACCCCTGCTGAGGAAATGTCACTTTGTCATTATCTACCTGTCCTTCTTCTTTAATTTCTGTTAACGGTACATTTGCACGCCTGCCTGCTTGTGAGGCAATCTGAGGCTTTTCCTCCCCATCATGATTGACTAGACTATTTGTTGGAATAATTTTCTTTAATCCATAGGATTTATAGGATGCTGACTCTTCATCATTATTCAGAACAATAATATTTGATAAAGTTGATTTTTTAACACATGCTAATTTAGAATCTTCATCCACATTTACTGCAGTTAATCCCGATGGTGCTCTCTTCCCTCCATAGGATTTCTGTGAATTGCTGTTACTTATAGGTAATGTTTCCTCTTCATCTGTATATGTGTGGAACCCATGCGGAGCCTTTTTTCCACCGTAAGATTTCTGTGGGATGGTGTTACAGTTTATGTGTGGTTCCTCTTCATCTGTATACGAGTGGAAACCATGTGGAACTTTTTTACCTCCATATGATTTCAGAGGAATGCTGTTACTAATATGTGACTCCTCTTCCTCAGTGTATGAGTGAAAGCCATGTGGAACCTTTTTACCTCCATAGGATTTCTGTGTTGAACCCAGGCCAAAATTTACATCTAGAAGAGGAACTTGTGCCATCTCTTTAATTGTTATCAGTCGTAAAATTTCCTTCAATAAAACAGTTCATTTTAAGCCTATATCCATCTTAAAATCATTACATCTCAGAATTGATTTGTCTATGTATTTAACAGTAAAACAACATTTAGAGATTTAACTTTATATTATAACTTGCATCGACATGTTCTTGTCATGATTTATCAAATAATTCAGTCATTGTTGTCGCCCGTTTAACATAAGTAAAAAACTACTAACCTTAAATTCATTTTAACGATTTAAATCATTGTGCCGACGTAAAAAATTAGTACGGCCATTAATGTTGTTTACATGTTTTTGACATCGTCGCCATGCATTTGTAAACAAATCTCCGATGGACATAAAACTGGTTCCCATGCATAGTTTGGGTATAGTCTTGATTATTCAGATGCTTGTCTTTATTATACTGCGAAGTAGACGAAGCATCTTGATGATCAAGACGATTGTAGGCTACCTTGAGAAACCAGCAAAATGACGTCATATTACAAGTAAAACTCCATACAGTAGGCCCTAGTATCTGCTAGATATTAATAATAGACATAAGATGTGTAGTTTTTAAACAATTAAAAAGGTATAAAGCTCTAGATATCAATGAAGACAAACAATGTACGGATTAATCAAACAGTGCAATTTTAGGCGCGAGCTATCAAAATCTTGTCACACCGGAAACGCATAAAAATAAATTGTGTCAAAGAAGCAGGTAAGCATTTGGATTTTTTGTAATTTCGGAACTTAATTACTTTCAAAACTGAATGGGAACGTATACGTCCGATTGAAACCATATCTTAAAAAAATTTCTAGTTAGAATAATCTAACTGTGTCTCGGGACTAGCCCTCACCACAGTTAGAATGAATGTCAGACACCTCGGCCTAACGACATCGAGTGCGGGACGGTTCGCCCCAAAAGACCATTCGCGCTGAGACGTTTCGCCCCCACACGGTTCGCGCCGAAGATCAATTAATTAATTATGCGGTAATTATCAATTGTTAAGAGCAATTATTAACTTATATAGCATTACTCAAAATCACAAAGAAAATTGGAGTCAGTGTGCATCCTATAGAGCAACGGTAAAATGAACTTGACACCCGTCTCATAATTTTAATTCTCCTCTTTATCTTGACATGGAGAGTCTCCAAATTATAGTTATAACACCTTAGTTACAAAACTGAATCAGAGAATTATGATTGCTGAATAAATATATTTATATCTGCACATGGATAATTATACATTTAATTATGGTATAAGCCTATTTTCAACAATTTAAGCATGAAAACTTTTTTAGTAACTTTAAAACATTTTTTAAATGAAATCAATATTAACCTTATGTATAAATATTTATCTTAAAACATCGTAATATATCGTTATAGACACTGTAGATTAAATTCGGCGCGAAACGTCTCGGCGCGAAAGGTCTTTAGGGGCGAATGGTCTCGGCGCGAACCGTCAATAGTGGTGAAACGTCCCGTTACCACGTCTTGGCCCATTGACACCTCGGCCCCGACGGGTCGGCCCAAGATTTGAGACACCTCGGCTCACGTAAAAGACACCTCGGCACAAACAAAAATGTATTATTTTAAACATATTTTATTGATATTTTCTTAAGTATTTTATTATTATAGGGACTATATGCGACGGATTATATTACTATATATCCATGAAATAAAAAAGAAAATAATTGAATAAAAAAATAATTAAAAAAAAAGATTGTCTGTCACATAGTGCTAATCGTTAAACAAACAAGAAGACGCAGCGCATCCTTTGAAGTCTCAAGCGTGTGTCATATGGGGTGGTGACAATGAGGAGTTAATTACGAGCAGGCTAAATTAATCCAATTGTTGGGTATAAACCACATATCTTCCTTGGTTGGTTTAGGGAAATATGCTGTCGTTCGTTCAAAAATTCTTAAATTATATGCCCCTGTTTATCGTATACATATTGTCATTATAAACATACATACATTTATATTACCATAGTGAATACAGATAATAATTCTAAAAAAAAATTGCTTGGGCCGAGGTGTCTTTAGTATGGACCGAGGTGTCAATAATTTTGGGCCGACCTGCCAGGGCCGAGGTGTCAAGCGTGATGGGCTGAGGTGTCGTTGGGCCGAGGTGTCTGTCTACTGTTAGAATATGTCCCATATACTTGCAATGTAGCAAATCGGAGTGGATCCACTCCGAAATGATTTTGAATAATACAAAAGGAGTTGCACTGAAAATAACTACCAAATTAATCATAACAAACCTTATTGAGATGTTATGTGTCTTTTAACCTAAAAAATAATCCATATAAAATTCAACTCATTTTCTCAACGTTTTTTCCTCGCTTCAAATTTAACGCCATGTTGACATTCGGAACTCTCTGGATTGTTCATAGAAAATGCACAGAGCACGAGTTATCGCTCGTGTTTATTTTGCACAGAGCACGAGTTATCGCCCGTGTTTATTTTGCAACATTGCCAATACACAGAACGAATTCTATCGTTAAACCTGGTCTGTGGGACAATATCATTTTAACGATAGAACGTTCTATCTAAAATATTTCAAATTCAAAAAATTTAAACTATTCCCAGTTTTTAGGATTAAAAGATCTGACATGGAGAGGGTAAAAAAAAAAAATCAAATATACTTTGCGTAATTGTGATTGCCATTTTCTTGTTTAGGGTTGGGGTCACAGATACTTGTTTCTGTGATAATTTTTATAACCCATAGTAATATGTGTTGTGGTCCCATCGTTGAGGCAAGCGTAGTTGTATACCATAAAAAAAACCCTTTACGTAGCTTACACTTTAAACTTTGATCTTCCTCTTAAAACCACATGAGACAGTCTGGAATTTGATGTCACATGACCAGGGCTCGACATTAACGCTTGTCCGGTACCAGTGAAAAAAAATTACGGACAAGTGAATATTGCTGGGCACTTGTCCGATTGGACAAGTGCATTTTAATGTAAAGAAGTCTTCAAATAATAAAATGAAAGTTCATCAGTAAAGACGGAAAGCAGTACATAAAAAATCGAACTTCGATCCCGATATGGATCGCTATGTAATTGAGTTCACACTTGATTGGGATCGAAGTTCACTAATTGCATGAAATATATGGAGATAACGAACAGTATTCAAGCTCAAAAGTCCATTATACAATACAAAATAGGAGCAGAGCAAACACGGACCTCCAAACATCAGAGGTGGGATCAGGTGCCATGGAGGAGTGAGCATCCCCTGCCGACCGGTCACACCCGCCGTGTGCTCCTTGTCATACTACTGCAAAGGCATGAAAGTTACGTCGAGTTACAAAGTTTAGATTCTGTTTGATGATTGTGAACATATATGTTGTTGTCAGGATTGAAAGTCTAGATAAAAGTTTGTTTTTATGTGTTTGTTGTATTTATCAATAATATCACAAATCAATCACATGTAATGGACTTTATTTTAGTTTTCAAGTTGACAGTATTGTATCTTTATTGAACAATTTTCGGACAAGTGAAGTTGAAGTTCGTACAAGTAAGTGTCTTGGTCACTTGTCCGATAGGACAAGTAGGGAAAAAAGTTAATGCCGAGCCCTGATGACGTGTTTGTAAGTTGCATTTCCCTTACTGAGTCTAAATAGGCCTTTTGCAATTTTGTAATGAAAGGCATATTAGATCAGAGCTGAAATGGTTGTTTGAATATTCATGAATGAATAGTAAATGGCGAATATTTGAAAGAAAATTTAGCATTCGAATATTTGGTCATGTGTCTAATATTTAAATGTTTTCTTTGTTGATTGAATTCTATTGGTACTTGACCGATTGAAATTTATAGTACAGTGTATTAAATTTAGGGGTGCAACGATACACCAACCTCACGATACGATACGTATCACGGTATTCAGTTCATGATATGATACGTATCATGAGACATGACGATGTAAAGAAGTCTTTCAAGTTTGTCATCATATTTTTTAAAACTCGACAGGGTTATATCAAATGTTCATATTTTTTGATAATTAAAATGTCAATTTGTTAACTTTATTTGGATTGATAGGTAGATTTTTGAGTTTTAACAATATTCTAAACCAATGAAGAACATTTACATGGAACTACGGTAGCCTGATATGACTTATTTATAGAAGGGGGCCTTTCCTCATAAACTTCCTTTTAAATTGGAATGAAAAAGAAAGACATTCATTCTTTTATTCCTTTTATTTACGTAGAAAACCAGTTGTCATATTTCTTGTGTTATCACATTCTAGTCCACAAGTTGGATATACACACGTGATGAGATACCGTGTATTACCATAGAATACGTTTAGATCTAAAGGGTTTATCACTTGTCTTAACATCTATAACTTTTAATCACATTAGGAATGAGATAAAGTCCTTCACCCTGTTAAATCTGAGATCTGAAAGATGCTGTAGATGAGTTTAATTGCCGTTACTGCATTATCGTAGACCTGATGTTTTGCGCAGAAGCCATTTTGAAATTGTAAACAAGGAAACAAAACGGACAATTCAGATAATTCTGGACCGATTGAACCGAACCGTGATATCAGTTTAGCGTATCGTGAATTGAACGGTGAAAAAATATACTGCGATATACCGTCAAACGGTTAATTGTTGCACTCTTAGTATTAATTAGGATTTAGCGATTTTATTGTTTGTTGTCTGTACAGTAAGGATTCATTTCTGTCTTGTAGATGTCAGGACTGATTGAAATAACCATTGTCTTTTGATTCATTTCTCTCTTGTGTATTGTAGACATCATGACTGATTGAGGTTAACTTGTCTGTTGATTCATTTCTTTCTTGTCTATTGTAGACATCATGACTGATTGAAATAACCATTGTCTGTTGATTCATTTCTGTCTTGTAGACATCATGACTGATTGAAATAACCATTGTCTGTTGATTCATTTCTGTCTTGTCTATTGTAGACATCATGACTGAGTTTAATCATTGTTTGTCTTGTCTAATGTAGACATCATGACTGAGTTTAACCATTGTCTGTCTTGTCTATAAAGATGTCATGACTGATTGAGTTTAATCATTGTCTGTCTTGTCTATATAGACATCATGTCTGAGTTTAACCATTGTCTGTCTTGTCTAATGTAGATATCATGACCAAGTTTAACCATTGTCTGTCTTTTCTATAATTTATTGTAGACATCATGACTGATTGAGTAACCATTGTCTGTCTTGTCTATTGTAGACGTCATGACGGATGGAGGTTCAGCCCTCTCTGTTGCAGTCGTCTGCTCCAGTAATCAGAATAGAAGCATGGAGGCACATAGCTTTTTAAGGTACCAGGAGGTCATAAAAGATATCTCATTGGACTTAATTGGTGAAGAAAAATGAATGTGTATATTCTTACAAGTTACAACCAAACATTTTCTATGATTTGAACAAAGTAGAGATAGAAATGATTTTATTTGATCTGAAATTCTTCCCATCAGAATTTTTTTCACATATAATTTATCTTGGGATATTCTGGCTCGATGTCCTGCTCCACTTGCTTCATTTTACAGAGATATTTTGTTTTTGTCTTTACAATGTACATGTAGTGAGAGATATAGGGAAAGATTTTCCGTTTCTTTTTCTCCAGTAAGTATTGCAAACAAGCTGATATTTTATTTTGAATGAACCAATAAGAATTTGGGTTATAAGCCCAGTTAGGATATCTCTATTTGTTATTGTCTTCAAAGAATAAATTGTATCAACATGTCTCTATCTCCATAGTAAGCGGGGATACAATGTCCGATCTCTTGGAACTGGTAGTCAAGTGAAGTTACCAGGAGCCACTTTGGACAAGCCCAATATTTATGATTTCAACACGACCTACGATGAAATGTACAGAGACTTAATGAGAAAGGACCCAGAATTGTATCCTCCTCATCAAAACAACTCAAAAATATTAAATTACTTTTCAGTAATTATGTTCCTCCCAAAATGTTTGGAAATATATTGATCTAAATTTGTTTCTGTTTTGTTTTTCTTTTTTTTTAATGACAATGTCAAGTTATTGATTCCATACTGATATAACCATCAAACAAGCTCTCATAGACTTCATGGTTGTTAATGATAACAAAGTTTTGAATTAACTGAAATTTGCCTCTTTCAATTTCGTATTGGTTTTGTAATCAGAAAAATACAAAAGATGAAGTTAATTACACATTTTGCAATCATCATGACATATCTTGTGTGATAACTCCTGAACAACACAGATATACACAGAATGGAATTCTTCATATGCTGGACAGAAACAGAAGAATTAAACCAATGCCAGAGAGATTTCAGGCCTGCAAGGAGAAATTCAATGTCATCATCACATGTGAAGAAAGAGTGTATGATCAAGTTATAGAAGGTCAGAAACTTATTTTTGTTGAATCAGAGTTTCTACAGCTCATCTTATTTTACATTCCTCAACTCACATTTGAGCTTTGCTGAGATTATAGTTATATTACTTTCAATCAAATTGAGTATCTTTTTTAAAATAAAGGTAAATATATGTATATTTTTTTGTTTTATTGTTTTTAGTTTTTAAGAGTCTGAGGCTTTTTTAGCTTACCTGAACCAAAGACACAAGTGAATTTTTCTGATCAAAATGTTTCCTTTGTTGTCGTTATCCTTTTAAAATTGCACATTTTCTTTTTTTTCTCCATAATCTCTGGGCAGTAAACAATCAAACTGCATCAAACTTGGCACTGAATAATTTTAATTTTAAAAACCCTCAGAAATGGCAGGATCCAAATGAGGTTTTTTTTTGCAGATAAAGACAAGCATCCCAAGATAAAGTAGATACATGTTTTGTCAAATAATAACTCTCTGTCAGAGGTTAATCTGGTCTGGTACTCCTGTAGGGTATCAACGTTTTGAAAATCAGTAATATAGATACATGTAGGGAAATCTTTATTTTAAAAACTTCAAAAGAGTTTGTATTGATAAGCATGTATCCTTATGTACATTAGATACGAATGGCTTCTGAGGCTTAGATCGGTCTGTCTTTGAAGTTTAAGCTTTATTCACGAATTTATAAACAAATCTACTACAGAATGACAAAGCTGTAAGTATACAAACATGCTTAGAAGCATTCTTATGCTGTATGTACCAGTGTTTAATTTATCAAGGTCTTGGCAGTCAAAGTGAGACTACTATTCAGGTACAGATTTCTTTTACAGGAACAAATATGTTTTTTAAAATTTCTCGTATTACTTTACAAGTTTACAAGTACTTCTGGGGCAGAGTCTCAGGGTTAAAGAACAGAGGTTTACATTAGAAGAGTAGGACAAAGCCAGTACAAAGCTACAGTTAGTCAACTTGAAATTAGGTGACAGTTAATAGCATTTAGAATATAGAAAATATGGTTTAAAGGGGGAGTTTCGATAAGGCCGCTTATCGGCCCACTTATTTTCATAAAAATAAATTTCGTTTTATTTTTTCAAAATTGGTTTAGAATTCAAGATATATATGTTAATTTTTGTTATTTACATTTCAAGAGTTTATATGAGATGAATTCACGCCGTAGTTGGGACATTCTTAGATGTACCCTCAAATGCTTTAACATTAGGCTAATGGGAAAATATAAGAGGGTGGCATATATTAATCGATGGTTAGAAAATGAAGTGCATGAGGGACACTCACCTAGTTTTGTTCAGTAATTGGATATACTCTGCACACTAATATCTTAAAATATGATGAGTGTCGCGTGTGCACTTCATATGCAAAAACTGAAAATTGTCTAAAATTTGCATATCTAAAATTAGAAGCTCCTGGTTACTTGATCTTACGCCGTGTAAAAATACAAAGCCAAAAGTAGCATATTTTTTTCTAAACCAAAGAGAACTCTCGAAAATATAAACATTAGAAAACATAATCGTATCCCAGAGTTATGTCCATACTTATTTCGTCGCCCGCGTATAACGTTAACGTCACATATTTAGCTCACCTACACGAAGTCGGGGAGCTTTTGTAATACCATCGTTATAGGCGTTCCAGGTTATTAAAAGTTTTTAATCATTTTTTTCATATCATCAGAGTCGCCTGATCTAGTGTGTTTTCTTGTCATCTGTCGGGTTTCAGATGCTGCATTTTCAGTTAAAGAACGTCCAGGTTAATGTTTTTAAAGCATGCAGATTAATGTTTATGGAGCAGTGCAGCTATAAGCACTTGTTGAGAAGACGTGCTTCATGATGCATCTTCGGATGCACACTGTCAGACTTGCTTTAGATTCTAGATCTGACTTACATTTTCTTGATGAATGCTCAGGGTATATATTTTGGAGCATGTCTTATTTTCATGTAACTATAATCCTTATCTTGAAGAAATATGCACCGATGATGCATTTAGAGTTACACATTACCAGAACTTTTACAGATGCCGAATCTTACATTTTCAGAATGACTGACTGAACTAAAGAGAAGTTTAAGAATCTGTCCATTCATTAACGTTCTTTATCAAGGATATGGTTATAGCCATTCCTTTGAATAGAAACTCTCCTCGCTTCAATCTGCTAGAGAAGGTTCACATATATTTCCGTGTGGTCTACATATAGGGAATGTAGATTACTTTTAAGACTGGATGTTGATTTGTACGTTTCTGCAGGATATGATTTTACACATACATTTGGTATTTACAAATGTATTTTAAATTGCGGCTATGGTCTAGCAAATCAAATAGTGACTAAAGTTGGTGAAACAACATAAGCATCTAAAGGAAGTTGGGAAGCACGAGGAATTACATGTAGGTCCTCGCTTGTCTGAATTGTCTCATTTTTGCTGAAAACATAATGTACCTCTTTATGTGCGTAAATATTTTTAAGTTTAAGAATGAATAGAAGACATGCACTCAATGTATTTTAGTTTTTTTTTATCATTTGGCTATTTATTCACGCATTCTGTAAGCACTGCATTAGCAATAATAGTCCACTATCAGCACACCAAGTATAACCTGGTTTCCATTAAAAATTGAAAATGCCCTATTTGAAAAATCATTGAAGCGGAAGAAAATGCCAACTTGATATATAACTCATACACCAAAACAAAAATCAGCTCAATATATGCGATTTTTATTTTTTAGAAAAAACAAAACAAAACAAAAAACACCGAAAACCCCCCCCCCCTTTTTTTGAAATTTGAAATATTCCGTCAAAAATCAATAAAGCAGAATTTAACGAAATTCAAACTTGAATATCAAACTCTGTTTCTCATCAGGATACACTATAAATACCAAAGCCAGCTCAATATCTGCAAGCGTTTAGAGAAAAGTGCGAAAAACCAAGTGGAACAGACTGACAGATAGACAGAGGGACGGACGGACAACGGACAGACTATGAGGAAACCTATTGACCCCTCCGGCTTCATCGGTATGGGTCTAATAATTACTATCTTGATAAAATATTTTGACTGGTAGTAATACGCTTTGTATTATTAAATACAATGTACATTGCAGTATGATTCTTTTAAATATACTTTTAAAATATAAATATCTGCATTTTTAATCGTACCGAATTCCGAAATCTGTTAATTTCAAGATTTTTTTTAAAATTCAATTTAATGATATTACGGTACATTTTATTAATACTATAATTAGCACAATGACTTTAGTTGATAAAGATGTGTTGCAAACAGTGTCAAACACCTGTCAATGGCAGTTTACGTTTATCTATCTCTTGTCTATATATCTTTAAATTTGCTTTTCTACGTACGGGAAAATGTTATTTATTGATTATTAAGTCTAAGTATAAACTGTCGATTAATTCATTTTTTTGAAAATTCCTGTCTTTATTATTCATATACGTTTTATATGTTACATTCATCCTCTTTGAAAGAAAAGTTACAATTAAAACGCATTCAAATAAAATAAATATCATTAATTTTCTGTAAAGAAAAATATTGAAATTGGTTATTTGATGCCTTTATTCACATTTGTAATATTTCATTTATGATTTTGACGTTAAATAAACTCCATTACTCCCTTTAAATATGACCCCTCCAAAAATATAGGGAAGAGGGTATACTTAAATTTTTAATTATCACTTGACCAAGAAATGTGCAGTATAAATTTTTTTCATATTTTTAGGAAGATAACACTTTTATCTACAACATATCACAATTTCATTATATTTCTTGAGGGGCCGAAAAACAGCCTTATCGAAACTCCCCCTTTAGGAACACAAAAAGGGATTTCATTTGTATGCATTCATCTAGCTGGAAAAAAAATGCAAATCAGATGAGCATCTGTGGCCTATGGACCTCTTGTATTCTTGAGGAAGATTTAGTATATTTAGGCTTAATAGTTTTAGAGACATTTAGCTTACAACAGGGTCAAACACAGTTTAGTCCAGGTAGATTTGTTGAAATATATTAATCTTCTATTTCATACTTAGACTTTGAAACGAGAGAAAAAGAAGACATGCAGCCAGCTCACATCATAAACATTGACATTCAGGACAATCACGAGGAAGCTACAATAGGAGCCTTTCTGATTGGAGATCTGGTTACCATGGTAAGAGAGCTTATATCTGAGTGGAGATCTGGTTACCATGGTAAGAGAGCTTATATCTGATTGGAGATCTGGTTACCATGGCAAGAGAACGAGTTTATATCTGATTGGAGATCTGGTTACCATGGTAAGGGAGTTTATTTGTGATTGAAGATCTAGTTACCATGGTAAGAGAACTTATTTCTGATTGGAGATCTTGTTGCCATGGCAAAGAGTTTCTTTTTGATTTGATATCTGGAACCATGGTAAGATCTTGTTTCTTATTTAAGAATGATAAAGGAGTTTATTTCTGATTTAAGCTCTGGTAACCATAGTAAGAAAGTTTATATCTGATTAGAGATTGGTTACCATGGTAAGGAAGTTTATTTCTGATTGGAAGTCTTGTTCTTATGGTATTAGATTACTCCTGGAGATCTGGTTACCAGGTTAAGAGAAGCTATTTCTGATTGGAGATTTGGTTACCATGGCTAACCGTTTCTTTTTGATTGGAGATATGGTAACCATGGTAGGAATTCATTTCTTATTTAAGATCTTGTAATGATGATAGGAAAGTTTATTTCTGATTTAAGATCTGGTAACTATAGTAAGAGAGTTATATCTGATTAGAGATCTGGTTACCATGGTAAGAGCGCTTATTTTTCTTTGGAGATCTGGTTACCATGGTAAGGGAGTTTATATCTGATTGGAAATCTGGTTACCGTGGTAAGAGAGCTTATTTTTCTTTGAAGATCTGGTTACCATGGTAAGGGATTTTATATCTGATTGGAAATCTGGTTACCGTGGTAAGAGAGCTTATTTTTCTTTGAAGATCTGGTTACCATGGTCAAACAACTTAATTCTTATAAGAGTGCATTCATGATCCTAGTAGCAAATTAGCTCTACATAGAGCTATGATCCAATCTGATTGAAATTAGATCTTCCATCCACTCCCCATTTTTTTATACGCCTCGTGACATATAAAAAAAACAGGGAGCAGATGGAAGATTTAATTTTAATTAGATTGAGCTGTGATCTTAAATGATATGCTAGCTAAATCCCTTGTTGGGAAAACTAGCTAAAAGATTTAATGCTAGATACTAAATCAAAGATGGCCACTTTGGCTACTGCTTCACATCAGATGACATATTTTTATAAGTGAAGTTTTCTTCTTCAGCAATTTGCTCTAAAAAATTAACTACTGCTAGGTTAGCAGCCATTAACAGAGCTTGATATCTTAAATGTAGCAGTTAGTTTAGCTTCTACAATCTTGAATGCAGCCCTGGTTACATAGTAAGAGCATTTATTTCTGATTGGAGATCTGGTTACCATGGTGAGATAGCTTATTTCTGATTGGAATCTGGTTACCATGGTGAGATAGCTTATTTCTGAGTGGAGGTCTGGTTACCAAGGTGAGATAGCTTATTTCTGAGTGGAGGTCTGGTTACCATGGTGAGATAACTTATTTCTGAATGAAGGTCTGGTTACCATGGTGAGATAGCTTATTTCTGATTGGAATCTGGTTACCATGGTGAGATAGCTTATTTCTGAATGGAGGTCTGGTTACCATAGTGAGATAGCTTATTTCTGAGTGGAGGTCTGGTTACCATAGTGAGATAACTTATTTCTGAGTGAAGGTCTGGTTACCATAGTGAGATAGCTTATTTCTGAGTGGAGGTCTGGTTACCATGGTGAGATAACTTATTTCTGAGTGAAGGTCTGGTTACCATAGTGAGATAACTTATTTCTGAGTGAAGGTCTGGTTACCATGGTGAGATAACTTATTTCTGAGTGGAGGTCAGGTTACCATAGTGAGATAGCTTATTTCTGAGTGGAGGTCTGGTTACCATAGTGAGATAACTTATTTCTGATTGGAATCTGGTTACTATGGTGAGAAAGCTTAATTCTGATTGGAATCTGGTTACCATGGTGAAATAGCTTATTTCTAATTGGAATCTGGTTACCATGGTGAGATAACTTATTTCTGAGTGGAGGTGTTTATCATGGTGAGATAGCTTATTTCTGAGTGGAGGTCTGGTTACCATGGTGAGATAGCTTATTTCTGAGTGGAGGTCTGGTTACCATGGTGAGATAGCTTATTTCTGAGTGGAGGTTTGATTACCATGGTGAGATAGCTTATTTCTGAGTGGAGGTCTGGTTACCATAGTGAGATAGCTTATTTCTGAGTGGAGGTCTGGTTACCATAGTGAGATAGCTTATTTCTGAGTGGAGGTCTGGTTACCATGGTGAGATAGCTTATTTCTGAGTGGAGGTTTGATTACCATGGTGAGATAGCTTATTTCTGAGTGGAGGTCTGGTTACCATAGTGAGATAGCTTATTTCTGAGTGGAGGTTTGGTTACCATAGTGAGATAGCTTATTTCTGAGTGGAGGTCTGGTTACCATGGTGAGATAGCTTATTTCTGAGTGGAGGTCTGGTTACCATGGTGAGATAGCTTATTTCTGAGTGAAGGTCTGGTTACCATGGTGAGATAGCTTATTTCTGAGTGGAGGTCTGGTTACCATGGTAAAATAGCTTATTTCTGAGTGGAGGTCTGGTTACCATGGTGAGATAGCTTATTTCTGAGTGGAGGTCTGGTTACCATGGTGAGATAGCTTATTTCTGAGTGGAGGTCTGGTTACCATGGTGAGATAGCTTATTTCTGAGTGGAGGTTTGGTTACCATGGTGAGATAGCTTATTTCTGAGTGAAGGTCTGGTTACCATAGTAAAATAGCTTATTTCCGAGTGAAGGTCTGGTTACCATGGTGAGATAGCTTATTTCTGAGTGGAGGTCTGGTTACCATAGTAAGATAGCTTATTTCTGAGTGAAGGTTTGGTTACCATGGTGAGATAGCTTATTTCTGAGTGGAGGTCTGGTTACCATAGTGAGATAGCTTATTTCTGAGTGGAGGTCTGGTTACCATGGTGAGATAGCTTATTTCTGAGTGGAGGTTTGATTACCATGGTGAGATAGCTTATTTCTGAGTGAAGGTCTGGTTACCATAGTGAGATAACTTATTTCTGAGTGAAGGTTTGGTTACCATGGTGAGATAGCTTATTTCTGAGTGGAGGTCTGGTTACCATAGTGAGATAGCTTATTTCTGAGTGAAGGTCTGGTTACCATGTTGAGATAGCTTATTTCTGAGTGGAGGTCTGGTTACCATGGTAAACACATCTTAAACTTCTCAGAGACTTGGGTACTTTAAATGTAAAAAAAATTGATACGCTACATTGTTTTTTGTTGCTCTATAACATTTGTCGACAAAAACATGCTTCATTCTTTACTTGTGTTCAAATTTTTCTGATTAAGGTTAATGTTTTATAGCTGTTTGAATCAGAAGATCTAGACAATGATATAGATGAGATTTTACAAGACTTTGAGCCGCGAGCTGGCAGGCCCATCCTCCACACTGTTTGTTTTTACTGATGTGTGGTCTACAGTGAAGGTAATGATTACTGTTTACATAGTTTTTATATCAGTTCAGTTTGTATTCAAATTTAATTAATGATTTCTGTGTCCTTTATTTAAGCATTGAATTATTATTTGAAAGATGTAGTCACATAACTGTAACAGTGTGTGCAAACAAAGTTAGTAACGCGCATTAATATGTTACTTGTTTGTACCTTTTTTTACATTATTTGTTCATATTGTCTTCTTTCAGATGCTGGACAGATTAAAATGCAGGAAAAATAATGTTGAACTGTGATTTGAAAAAAAAAATATATCCTCATCACTTTCCAAGTCATTGTTACTGAACTTTTATGACAAACTACTTGTATATGTCAGTGTTATTATTGTTGTTTGTCCAAGTCATAATGTTTATTTGAGCCACAGAATAATGCAAAAATTGGTTTTATAACAAAAATTATTCATATATTTTATTGTTTTAAAAGATAGCAAATGAAATGCTGATGCTAATGAAATATGTTATTCCTTGTTTGTATCAAGAAAAATTTTCAATTTTAATTAATGGTTATTTTCTTTAAAGAACTTGACAACTTCACAAAATTTGTGTAAATTTGTATGGCTAAGCTGGAAATTTCCATTGCCATGAAGACTAAATGTGTTGTTAAGTTATCTAAATATACTGAGCTCTGTCTATTTTCATTTAACTGTGTGTTTCATGTTTAGACTTGAATTGTGACATTAAGCATTGAAAACATCCCAATTCTGTTACAATTTTATTGTAAAACAGAAATAAAGCTTATTTTGTTTTAATGTCTCGTATTATTAATAATTTTTCTTTTAGCTCACCTGAGCTGAAAGTTCAAGTGAGATTTTTTCTAATCACATTTTGCCTGTCATCTGTCAGTAAACTTTTCACATTTTCGATTTCTTCTCCAGAACCACCAGGCCAATTCCGTCCAAACTTGCCACAAAGCATCCTTGGGTAAAGGAGGTTCAATTTTATTCAAATAAAGGGTCATGCCATCTTTCATGGGGGATGATTAAGAATTAGTGAAAGTTTGGTGGCATCTTTCAAAATCTTCTTCTCAAGAAACATTGGGCTAAAAAAGTTGAAACTTATGTGAAACATTCATTATGTAGTGTAGATTCAAATCATGGCCCTTGGTTGAGGATCAAAAGTTTACATAGTTTACATACTGATATAGGGAAATTTTTTTTAGAATATTCTCAAGAACAGCAAAGCCATGATTTTTATTGTATTTTTATTGATTTGGAAGCATCCTTAGGTAGTGTAGATTCAAATTTGTTCAAATCATGACCCCCAGTTGCAGGATGTACCACAACGGGGAATCAAAATTTTACATAGGAATATAAAAGAAAAAATCTTTTAAATTCTTCTTTTCAAGAACAGCAAAACCATGATTAGTCTTATTGATATGGAAGCATCCTGGGGCAGGTTTGGGCCACAATGGGGGATTAAAATTTTTACAGAGGAATATATATATATAGCTGAAAAATCTTCTTTTCAAGAACAGCAAAGCCATGATTAGTGAGCATTGTGGCCTTTAAGGGCCTCATAAAAAAAGGGGGGGTAATAAAATGAGTACACCATTGCGCTAACACACAACATGCCGTCACGCTAACGCTACTTTACGCAACACGCCGTCGCACTAACACCAATACATTGTGTAAAGTTGTGTTAGCTTGACGGCGTGTTGTGTGTTAGCACGATGGCGTGTTGTTTAAAGTTGCGTTAGCGTGACGGCATGTTGTGTGTCAGCGCAACGGCGTGTTGTGAGAAGTTGGGTTAGCGTGATGGCGTGCGTGACGTGCGTGCTTTGTCACTTTATGCTAGCGCGTTGTTACTTGCAAAAGTGCAACAATGTGTTAGTAACAACGACCCGGCGTGTTGTTAACAAGGCGCTAGCGCGTGGTAACTTTGCGCTAGCATGTTATTACTATCGTATTGTTGCTCTTTTGCAAGTGATAACGCGCTAGCGGAAAGTGACAACGCACCATAGCTTTTGTTACTAACGCGCTGTTACACTTTTGCAAATGGCCCTGTCGGGACACCATAGGTTATAAATTCGATGTTGAGTTATTGATTTGCCTGCTGTCTGTATTCTGTCCATCGGTCCATATTATTGTTAAATTAGTCCGTCTTTTTTATTATTTAAAAAAATTATTAGGTTATTTTTGGAAAGGGGGGGGGGGTAACTGAAGTCATGTAAATATAACAATTAAAAGTAATTGGCTTGAGACTTACTGCATGATTACAACATTTCAATGTGTACAAGTATAGGGGAAAAAATTTATAAGTGTACGAAAAATCTTCAAAAATCTTTTTTGTCTAGTTGCCCTTCTCTTTTGTGTCAAGATTGGGACATATCATTAACAGGTTAAGTGATCATGGGTAACAATATACTAGAGTTTTTGAGTTTGAATCCATTCCACTCAAGGGTTCTAGAATAATAAGCAGACTGTTTCAGTATTATACTCCTTGCGTGTGACATGTAGACTTCGATCAAATTAAGATCAAGGCTCATTTACAGGCACAAGAGCCTGGGCACGTTTAAGTGACAACCAAACCCTTCAGGAGAGACTAACAACAATTGTGAAAGCCCACATACATTATGCTTCTTTGCAGAGTTTGAAGAATGTTGAATTTTCCGTTGCCTTCTTTATATGGACGTCCTTGAAATATTGATTTCTTAAAATCGGTCATATAAAATAGGAGTTACATAGTATAAGTGAGCCCAGAAAAGATGGTTTCGTCTTCACCTCACACAGGCCCGTTGCAACAGTTTCAAAAGTAGGGGGCAACGTCCCCAAAAAAATTTACAAACAAAAAAAAAAAACTGTCCAAAAGGGGAGAGCGGTGGGAGGCAACTTCCCAATATAATATGATAAGCAAAAAAAATTATAACTGCCCCCCCCCCCCCCCAAAAAAATCAAAATTTGCCAGTTCTCAACTTTCAGTAACAAAGATGGGGGGGGGGGGGGCGGAGGGTTCAGCATCTAAATGAAAATTTACTACAGTAAAATACTATACTCGGAAAAAAGCGGGGGCGCCCCTCCTGCACCCCCCTTCCGTGTCCGCGATCTATACTCCACCAGCCTGTCACAGGTTATACTGGCCTGCTTGAGGACATCGGATTGGGGGAGGGGGGCGATCTATCCTCAAGCACCTGTGCTTCACCTCAGTGTGCATGGTAGAGAGGTCCGTGTAATCAAAGAATTACGCACGCTAACTCTAGATTCCCGCCTACATTTTACACCCATTTAATTCAATACTAATAGCAATTTGGCGATAAAATCTTTGTTGAATGCAAAGAAGAGTTCAATGATAATTGATTAATATTTTTTATACCAGTGTTAAATAGTTAATTACTCTTAATTCCAGCTCTTTTTATAAGGGGGGATGGGGGTAGACAATGTTTTCCATTGAAAGCATCATCATATTTTAAAATATTCTTGGGTATGGATAAATATTCTTTAAATCTTTTCTTATGTTTTACACATATAAAATTACACATATGTAATTGATTAAATACAACGTTTAAGTTGTAAACCTCTTCGAAATTGTGAAAAAATTAGCATTTTGTCGTTTTTTGTCTGTAAACATATACTTCAGCCCCCCCCTCCCCCCCCCCCGAAACAAAAAAGCTTTGGTATGACTCTGTAAATTAACAATCCATATTACCTATAAAAAGAAATTTATGTTTCACAGGGTGGGGGGGAGATGTTTTAAAAATATTATCCGTTTTCCTTTGATTTCTATAGTGAAAAACACAAGTTTTACCAAAATTATAGCGTTATCTCTTTTTGTTTTCCCAAATAAGTAATGTTTTATGAAAATTCATATAAATATATATATTAATATGAAAAACTATTCAAATATGTTAACTTTTGAAAATTGACTTGGAGGTAGGTGGGAGAACAATACTATCGTTCGCAGTTCTTTCTAAAATGTAAAGTTTTGAAATGTTTTTATTTTACAGAGCCATAGGAAGCAATTTCAGTTGGGGGCGGGGGCAACCAAATGCTTTCAGGGGGGGGGGGGCACTATCAAGCAAAAATTCCTTGAAAAGCAAAATGATATTACGTATCGACAAAATTCCGGGTTCCTATGGCCATGCTGTAGATACAAGATATACTTTGTAGAATTTTATAAATTGAAATTTGAAATCTAAAATTTCAAAATTCCCTAGTAAGTTTTAAAATTGTTAATATTTAGATCCCCCCCCCCCCCAAAAAAAAGTATCTGAGTTTATATATATGTTCTTGCCATGTATTTAATGGGAATACATGTATTACACTTAAGGACCCTCTCTACACCAGTGCAAACTGTTTTTTGGACATTGAGAAAAATATATTGTATAAAGATGTTAATATTGAGCTTATCTATTTAATTTTCACTATATGGTACGTGGCATTTACCCCCAGGAAAAATGTTCAAACACAACACAGTATCAGTGAGTAGAAATCACTGCTGTTTACTTCCATAGAGACAATACATGTAAATAACATGTTCAATTTATTTATTTTGGCCTTTTAAAATGTTAAGAATACTTGAATTAATTACAAATTGAGTAACATACTGTAAATTTCTTTCTTTTTTTTTTTTTAGAATTTAGATCTAAGGGCAGATCACTCTAAATGCAGAAAAATACCATAGAATCAGAACTCTTTAGCGGGCAGTGTAGAGAGGGTTCTTAAATGAAATCTCTACCTCAAGAGCAATTTTAAAATTTACTTCAAGCAGAGACGTAACTGATAAAAGATATGGCATGCCAAATTCACAGAAATTAAATATTTATATTTTTTTTCAATTAATGAATTGACTTTTTTCCAGTTTTAATCTTTATCAAAGACGTAGTTGATTTAATTATTGTTAATTTTAATAATGTAAATTAGGGAACACCTCAGTTCTTTTTTATATGTTTTGAAAATAATGAAGGAAATTGAGAATTGAGACGATAATAGGCCGTTTTGGGGATGAGCAGCTATTTATATATGCTTGATTATTAAAAACTGAACCATCTGAAATTAAAAAAATCTATAAAACAGAGGAGGTTCGTAGAAACATGAGAAATGCATTTTAGCCCCCCCCCCCCCTTTCCTCGCCACCACCGTGAAAAGATTTTTTTGAGATTTTTTGATAAATTTCTGGGTTTTTTTAATTTCATTTGGGAAAGAAGGGTGTATTTCAGCTTTGATATTGTATTTGGTCAGTATCTAAAATTATGCAGCAGTAGGCAATATTTCGGAAAATTTTATGTCGTTCAAGTTTTTTTACGATGGGAAGTTTGCTCCATTTCCGTTACAACAAGCGCCATTTTGTGCTTTGGTTGTTCTGAAATTAAACATGTTGAGAAATGTGCAAAGACATTACTTTAGGTTTCATGCAGTATAAATCGAATAAAAGATGTTTCTTTGGAAGTATCTGAAATGATGAAATCAGATTAAACTGAGATCAGTATTGGTAAGCCATGTCTTAAAATTCAGAGGCGTTGAACATTTGAACCAGGCCAGCGCAAGCTGGAATAATAGAGTTCTGTACTTTGGATCCCTTATCACCAGTTACCCATTTCTTAGTACATCAAAGTCTTGTACTTATTTTTTGGGTGTATTTTTTTCAATAATATAGGCGTTCAGATGTTTTGAATGGGAATGCTAGGAACATGGTTAAAGGGAGATAATCCCACTACTCCAACGTTTTGAAACCTTTGTAGAGTCTCCCACAAAGAATTCTTGGTGTTTTAAGCAATTAAAAACACAGAGTATAACTTGAAGAGGCTAAAACCATAATCATTCTCAAGCCTTGGTAAATGTTATACTAGTTTTAGTCTATTTTACCCCCAAATGCTGAGGGTATGAGTTGCCCTGAACTTTGGTATTTATATAATAAGGCCTTTTTAACTAAGTTCAAAATTTCAGAGTACATTTTTTTCTAGAGATGGCACTTTGAAGCATTTGTTTAAATTTTTTTTCTGTGGATTATAAAGCAAAATATGTTCCATAGCCTGATGGTATCAGACTGTCTGCATAAAGAATTTTGCCTAGCTGAAGCTCTTTTTTTTAAACACTTATTCATGGTGAAGTCTTTTAACTTCCTACATGGAAATCAGGCTAATATGTTTAAGTTAATTCCATCGGAATGATTGCCCTTGACATTTAGTCTGACAGTAGTATAAAATGAAAGAAAAGCTCTACAAATATGATTTGTTCATTATAGCCATCAGCATCACTCCTAGGTAAAATGAAGAATTTTAATACACCCATCAGTGCCAGTCATGTTGTTTACATATGAACTTGAAGTTGGTAAATGAAATTTTTCTGATCTTTATTTTCTAAGTACATTTTCAAGCCAAAATTCACTATTAGATTTGACCTTGACTTTTGACCTTGTAATTATATGAAACATTTTCTCCATTGAACAATATACATATATATTTTTCTCAGTTGAATACAGCTTGTTTATAACATCATCTACCTTCATTCACAGGGAAATCATGAGGTTACAATACTGCAATCAGAATTGACCTTGATAATTATAATTTTGAAAAAAAAAGTTTTATCTTTTTGGAATGATGAAACATAAAAAAAAAAAATAACCCAACTTCACTCATATGTAAAGCTGAATGAGATGATTTGTGGGCATAATTTATGTTGACCTTGACATTTGATATCATGATAGGATAAATCAGTCACATTTATCTTGGCTGTGGATGAGTTTTTCTGATTTTCTGAATTTCATCATTTAATAATGTATGCTTGAGTTAGCAAAAATGAGATTGGAGTGGATTTGACTTGGAAATTTAAATGTTCATTTGTAACTTTGTTGGGGACATTTTTCATTTGATCTTTTCTTAACTTCATGGAAAGACAAATTTATTTGAAATTTAAGGGAAACCAAATTGTGTAATGATCAACTGACAATTACCCATAAATGTCTGGGACATGCTTTTGTTGAATTCTTTGTTGATAAGAATGATATAAAAATCTAGAATTCATTGTGGAAAAAGTTGAAAATAATTTGACTTAAAAAGAAACCTCAAATTATATATAGGTTACACAAATTGCATCACTGAAATAACTACTAATTGAAATATATATGCAAATATTAAGTATAAGTGGGGAATAATTCCAAGTGTCTCACGGTTTGTAGATTAATAAAAATTTTGAATAAAATGCTGAGTCTAAGGTTAATTGAAACATTGTAAAAACTGTCGGTAAAATAAATGAAATCTTATCATAAATTTTTTTGTAGTAAAATACAAATGATGAAATGCCTTTGTCATTTCTTCATTTCTGTGTAAGACAAAAATTACTTATCTGACCTTGCTCAGCATAACATGCTTAAATTCCGGTATTTTTAAAAACTGGATCTTTCTCTTATCTGATGGGAGTTTGAGAGCAGTTTTGTGGAACAATAATTAGTCTTTTTCTAAAAATATAGGACCCTTGGTAAAACTCAGAGTTATGAAAAAAAATTATTTTGATATGTTCATGTTCTTTTATTATTAATATAACAGAGAGAAAAACACTAATGCATATCACAGACATATTTACTGATTACTTTGCTGATGTATTTATGGATGTGCCTTTTAAAGGAGAGTTGGATTTTGCAGGAGAGAAAACAAAATGGGTGACTCGGGAGGTGTGGTCACTATTCCCATGCAGCCAATGCCAACACCTGGATTCCAGGCTTTCCAGAGGCCCAATGCCCGCACATTTCAGAGAAGAGGTCCACAACTGGACCCAAAGGGAGGAGCCCAAGATGGGGATAATTCAGCGGGCCCTGTCATGTTTGACGGAAAACGTATGCGGAAAGCAGTACATCGAAAAACAGTGGACTACAATTCGGCTGTTGTTCAGTATCTAGAGGTCTGTATTTAATAGTAATCTGAGTCATCATTCCCCCCAAAATTAAGTATATCTGACTCAAATGTTCAAAAAGAAATATAGTATGGCAAAGAACTATATTTGTATAACTGAACATTGTCAAGTACTTGGTGAATTTAGGTAGTAAACTTCATCATAAAATTTACCAAGGAAAAAATTTGTTTTAATCAGTTAATATTTAGAATATTAATTGTTTCAATTTAAACATGCATTAATTCTTTGAGTGAAAGTTGAAATGTGATTAATTTTTTTGTTTGCTTAAGCGAGTTCAAATTGTTCTTTTATATCATCTTTTCAATGTTACATGACTTTGTTTTACAGAACCGAGTTTGGCAGAGAGATTACAGAGACATGAGGGCCATCCAGGCAGATTCTTTATATCAGATTGATGTAAGTCACATGAATGAAAATTCTACACTGTCAGTTATATTGTTTCCATCATAATTATGTCAGGGTTGGCCAGGAAATACCAGTGGTAAATACCGGTATTTCCCATCCTGGGAAATACTACAAATTTTCTCTAAACTGGGAAATACTGGGAAATACAAAGTTAAAGATTTTTATTTCTTTAATTCATTCAATCTTATACAAAATTCAAAAATAAAATTAACATAAAAACAGAATATGAATAATATTGAATATGTCTCAATTTGCAATTTAACATATTCAGAATGTATCATTACTCCAGGTCCCCTACCCATAAGTATTCTGAAACATTTCCCTGCCTGTATGAAACTGAAGTTTTCCAATTCAAGTCTCTTTTCGGTTTTGAAAAATTATTAAGTTTAATATTAATTATAAATCCAAAAACAAAACAAACTCATTATAATCCTTCTATAAACACTGGAGTTATTACAATCAATCATGTTGTTTTAACAAATTGCTCTGGACAGTTTTGTACTCCTGTTTTGAGAGATGATTACCTTGAGTAGAACTGAAAGGCTTCTTCTTAGGTTTAATATTATTATCAATTTCTGTACTGTATCTGTTTGTATCATATTGTATATGTTACAGTAAATATGTGTAATCAGGAATTTCATGTATTTCCTAAACCATTCAGTAAATACATGTATTTAATGGCTGTTTTAGGAAATACATGTAATTACTGCATACACTAGGAAATTCATGTATTAACTGAAATTTTTAGCCAATTTTACACGTTTTTACTGAACTAAGCTGTATGACTATACATACAATGTATGTTTTAAAATATTCAATGAGTGTTCAAATACTAGTATGCATGTTTTTAAATTAGCACTATATAATATTTTTTATAAAGCTGAAAGGGGGAGTTTCGATAAGGCCGTTTTTCGGCCCCTCAAGAAATTTCATGAAATTTTGATATTTTGTAGAAAAACTTCTTATCTTCCTAAAAGTATGAAAATAATTTATGTTGCACATTTTCCGGTCACGTGATAATTGAGAATTTAAGTATACCCCCTTTCGTATATTTTTGGAGTAGACATTTTTATAGGGGGAAAGTGGATTTTTTTAACCGTCAAAATCGTAAATGAAATAGAATAAATATGAATAAAGACATAAATTAACCAATTTCAAAAATTTTTTTAACGGAAAATGGTATTGATTTTATGCGAATGTTTTTTTAAGGTGCGATATTTTTCTGGTGTGTTAAATGTTACTTTTCTTTAAAAGAGAATGAATTTAACTTATAAAACGTAAACATATACAGAAAGTTTTAACATCATAATTAATCTACAGTTCATACATAAACTTTATAATCAATATTTAACATTTTCACATACGAAAAATGCAAATGAAAAAGATATGTAGACATGAGATAGGTAAACGTAAAAACGTCATATACAGATATATGCAATACATTTTCATCAGTGAGGTTATACAACTACATATGTACATGTTTTATAAAAATATACCTTAATATCATCAAATTGAAATAAAAAAAATGTTTTGAAATAAAAAGAAAAAATCGGCACGATTAAAAAATAAATGCAACTTTACATATATACATAAATAAAAGGTTTATTTAAAACCATCATATTGCTACGTAAGCTGGCACATGTACATTGTAGGTGCAAGGAAAGAAAAACAAAAAATATTTTATCTGCATGGCGGCCGCCACATAATTATTCGGCTAGAAAAATATATCTGGCGGCTGCAAAATAGTTTTCCTGCGGCCACCACATAATAACTGGCGGCGGCCAGAAACTTATCTGGCGGCCGCCACATAAATAACTAGAAGCCGCCAAATAATTCTTGCGGTGTAGACATGTAATTTAATAAAGCATAAATTTTAAGTTATGAAGTGAAGACTTTATGAATTGAATTTTTGTATAAAGTGTAGATTTGATCTTTGCTAATAAGGCATGAATCTCCCAGATTTGACTACAAACAGAAGTTGTAGATGTCGTTAAAGCAAAAACACCACAGTTTTATCTGGCGGTCGCCAGATATTTCAATGGCAGGCGCTAGAAACTTGACTTTTCTTTTACCTAGCACCTAACGGCTTCAGTAAATTGCAATGTATTTGATAATATGGATAATATTAATTACAGTTAAAAATATTTTATCATTATAAGTAATTATGTGAATAGCCAAATGATGGAAAAATCTATAATACATTGAGTGTTTCCTTTTCATTATGAAACTTAGAAGTATTTGTTCACATAGATCTGCATTATTTTTTCAGCATAACTGAGAGAATCCCAGCCAGGACTTATATCCTTTCACTTCCCAACTCTCCATAGATATTTAAGTTGCTTCACCAACTCTAGTCATTTCTCATTTAGAGAGTTTTAGAATTCATTATGTATGATTTGCTAGACCAGAGCGCAGTTCGAAATACATGTGTAAACGCCAAAGATATGTGTTTAATCCTTAATCATATGCAGACACATACACCTAGACATCCAGACTTAATTAAAACAATCCATGTTCTCTATATCAACCACACGGAAATATAAGGGCGCTTCTCTAGCATGTTGGAGCGTGGATTTCTATTTACAAGAAAGTCAAAAATATAACTATGCATGATAAATAACGTTAAGGAATGGACTTGCTCTAAACCTTATTTTTTGTACAGTCAGTCGGAAAATGTAAGAAAGATCCAGCATCTGAACGATGATCCTAGATGCATCATCAGTGCAAGTTTGTTCACGATAGGGCTTATAGTTACATAAGAATGAGACCTGCTTCAAAATTTTTAACCTGCTCACTCATTAAGGAAATGTAGGTCAGATCCAGCATCTGAAGCAAGTCTGGTAGTGTGCATCCGTAGATGCATCATGAAGCAAATCTGGTCAACAAGTGCTTACAGCTGCTCTTCTCTAAAAACTTAAATCTGCTTTTAAAACATTTACCTGGACATTCTTTGGCTAAAAATGCAGCATCTGAAACCTGACTGGTGACAAGGAAACATGCTAGATCATGTGACTCTGATTAATGAAGGGCATATATATACTTGAAAAAAAAATCTGCTTCAAAAACTTTTACCGGGAACACCGATCCCGACGGTATTACAAAAGCTCCCCAAACCTTCGTGGAGGTGAGCTAAAAATGTGACGTTAACGTTATACGTTGGCGACATAAAAATATCGAAAGGAAGATAGGATATGATAATATTTTCTACTGTTAATATAATCGAGAATCTTCTTTGATTAAAAAAAAAAGAAGAAGCTACTTTTGGCTTAGTATTTTAACACAGAGTCAGATGAAGAAACCAGGGTTTCTAATTTTAGATATGCAAATTTTATGCTATTTTCAATTTTTGGATATGAAGTGCACATGCGACACTCATCATATTTCAAGAAATTAGTGTGCAGAGTATATCTAATTACTGAACAAATTTAGGTGAGTGTCCCTCATGCACTTCATATTCTAAACATCGATTTATAAATGCCACCCTCTTATATTTTCCCATAAGCCTAATGTTAACGGATCTGAGGGTACATCTTAGTATGTATCAGCTACGGCGTGATTTCATCTCATATTAACTTTTGAAATATAAATAACAAAAGTTAACATATTTATCTTGAATTCTAAACTAGTTTTGAAAAAATAAAATGAAATTTATTTTTATGAAAAAAAGTGGGCCGCTGAGCGGCCTTATCGAAACTCCCCCTTTGTCATAGATTAATTTCTGGTTCTGGGATCTTTGGGTTCATTTCATCATTACATCTGACTCAAGCATGAAACAAATGACACTCATGACTGGTATATGAATATACTGTTTTATAATTTTATAAGTGAATTACTTGGAAACCAGAATTTTTTAAATCAAGGACAGTGATACCAGTTAGATATCTAGCCAATAAAAGGGTACTACATGTCAATGAAATGTTTAGCTATTTCTTATTTCCCAGTATTTCCCGGGAAATACCAGTAATTCCCGGTAATTACCAGTATTTCCCACCGTCCTGGGAAATATGAGTATTTCCCAGTTTTTTGGCAACCCTGAATTATGTAATACTTTGCCTACCTACCCAAAGAAATACATAATTTTTGAATTATACATTGTTGCCTAAGATAGGTTAAAGACTCATTTTTAGCCAAAATTTTCCAAAAATCTTGAGATAGGGCAATTCAGAAGAGAGGACAATGCATTTTTTACTGATCTCTTCAAGTTCATCCTCAGTGTATAACCCTCTATTGGACAGACAAATAAAATTCTCATTGCAGCCATTGTTGTATGTTTCAATTTACTTCAAGGGCACAAGGAATACTTCAAAAAGTTGTGAAAATGCAGAATTCTGTGTAATTTTTATCATTTTGGGGGCTTTTTTTCATAATTTCAAGCCTTAGAAAGGTTGATTCATTAAATTGGGTTACTCCAAAGGTTCTGTGAAAAAAAAGTATCTTCCTTGCCTCTCTTCCTTAAATTACAGTACCTTTCCTAACTTATTTAATGATTTTATGTTTGAATTTCTTCTTCAGATATTGGTTAAAAATGAGGGGCTTTAATGAAATAATAAACATTTATTGATAGATTTGAATTGGTTTACCCCAGTTTGTAGCCTTGTTAAGTATGTGTTTAAATCTCTTGCAGATCCCACCACCAATAGCCATGATAAATAACTCTATGAATTGTGTGACAACAAAATTCATCAGAGCATCTACCAATAAATTTAGATGTCCAATATTTTGTCTTGCTGTAAGTAATAAAAACTCAATTATTATCAGTTTGAGTGAAATAGTAAATAAGTTATAAGTATGCACATGTATTGTTGAATAAATGCAAAAAAGAGATATGCATCTGAATGTTGTATTGCTGATGTACAGGTTTAGTAGAGAGATGTAATGAAGCTTTATTTTGAAGTATATGACTATTTTAATAGCTGTTTTTCTTATTTTACAGTGGACACCAGAGGGGAGGCGATTAGTCACTGGCGCTTCTAGTGGAGAGTTCACGCTCTGGAATGGCCTCACTTTCAATTTTGAAACAATTTTACAGGTATTTTATCAATCTTGAACATAGGTGAACACATTGATATAGACTGTCATATATGATATTTAGTATATGTGAAGATATTTAAGGAATGAATTTAATAGCTATCCAATTTATACGGTATAAAATGGGTTGGGGTAGATTACGCTTTTATAAACTGTGAAGCGTAAACTGTTCCAACCCACTTTATACCATATAAATTGGGTAGCTATTAATTTCATTACTTATAATTTAATTTTCATTCATTTAGTGTAAGAAAAAAGATGATTGCTCTTAAAAAATGACTTCAAATTGTACAAAATTTAAATGTAACGTCAGGCGGATCGATACATTTTTGACGAAGTCATTGTGGCATAGGCAACCCAATTTATATGATTTTAAGTATTTTTTTTATCCAGTCAAATGGTGTGTTACAATCAGAATTAAATTATTAGAAAATAAAGATATTGACGTTGAACGGTTGTTACATTAAGGGTGAATGATGTCGTTTTAGGCTCATGATACATCCTGCCGAGCCATGCAGTGGAGCCACAATGATAACTGGATGGTGACCGCTGACCATTTTGGATACATCAAGTACTGGCAGTCCAACATGAACAATGTGAAAATGTACCAGGGTCACAAGGAGCCGATTCGAGGGTTAAGGTATCACCATGTTCCCATGGATACAAGGATCCATGACCAATCAGATCACTTGTTTGTATGGGGGTTTGTCTCAGTTTGTGCTGCAGCTTTAAGCAGTAGCAATGAACTTCACCAGCCTGGATGTAGCCCATGTGAAGTGATTAGGACTCGACAACTGTGGATTTTTCCTGTTACTTGGAACCTTTATGTTCAAGTTTCTCTTCTAAGATATAGTCTGAAATGCATTGTTTCAGTTTTGTTGAGTATTTTACTTGTTCTCTATTTGATGAATCAGACAGGCCCTCCAGAAAGTGCAGGAAAAGTCCACATGTTTGGTGATAAGATATTTGATATCAGTGTGTTAGATGTGATCAGTGCAGGAAAAGTCCACATGTTTGGTGATAAGATATTTGATATCAGTGTATTAGATGTGATCAGTACAGGTTGTGTCTCTAGGGTTTTAATAAAGGCTATTGCCCATTTGATATGGCATGATATACATAAGGATTTGTGCAATAAATTTTACATTTATTAATTTAAAATCTAATAAAGGCTTTTATGCCCAGATTTGTTTTATTTGAAATAAAGGCTTTGTGCCCAGCTTTGATGCAAATTCAATAAAGGCTTTAGCCCTCTACACAATTAAAATAAAGGCCAATGTGCCCCATTAGAATGAATGAATTAAGTTTGCAAGGAAGATTAGTCATTGTCACCATTATGTGAAATGGACTGTTGAATCAAGTCCTCCTGAAAAGGAGGTGTTTCAAGAAAATGTACATGTATTTCATCTATCATACTCCTCATTTACAGTAAAAGTCCTCATTTAAGCTCTCATTATATCATTATATATTCCATTGCTCACTGCTACATAGGTATCTGATAATACATATGTTGAGTATAGGATATAAAAATATTAAGGAATAATTTCCAAAGCATCCTGGTAATTTGAATTTTCTTTATGAAAAAGCATCAATATAAAGTAGAAACCATCTTTTACAGAATTGCTTCAAAATTACTAAACTTCAACATCCCTTAATTTATCTTTTTTTTTTAAGATATGTGATTTTCTCCAGTATTAATTCATACCAAATTTAACTGTTTTCAAATTTTTTTTTTAATAAGTAGCATGGTTAAAAGCATTTTCTTCTAAGAGATCATATTATACAACCCCCCAAATTACCGCATCTTCTAGGAAAGGACAGTCTTAGAAAATGGTGACAAAGACAAAATTCTAAATATTGAGCTGAAATATTTATACATTCATCTGTCTCATTTAATTTACTTAATAAATTTGTATGGAGATATTTTGTTTCCTTTGTTTTTCTGATATAGTTTTTGCCCATCGGATAGTAAATTTGCCACATGTTCTGATGATGGAACAGTTCGAATCTGGGACTTCATGAAATGTCACGAAGAAAAAATTCTCAGAGGTATGTTGGGATTTTAAAGGACAATCGTGGATATTGCTGTAAAATTGACAAACCTGTGTGTGACCATGTGACACACTTATGAATTCATGTAAAACATTCCACATCTGAGCTATTTGGCCAGCATTTATCGCTGACTTTTAAGAGTCAGGGAAACTCATGCTTTTGGAGTAATCTTTTTTAACAATGAAAAGTGAAATGGTCCATAGACATACAAGTAATTAAACCAGCCACAAACTTGAATATTGTAATGGAATTTGGTGTGAAAGAATGAAATAAGCTTGCAGGTCATGCATTACCATTTGATTGAAGATGCAAATATTATTATAATTTAAAAAAAAAAGTGATTTACTCCCATTAAAGAATTTAGGGTGGAATGAAAAAAAAAATGACCGAGAGCAGTTTTAAAACTCAGGTTTTCATCCTAATCATTTTGATGGTACTGCATGTTTCCAGTAAACAAGCCTTTGGATTACAATTCTTGTGGATTAAACATAAAATAGTGCTATGTGTTTCTTTCCTCGTTTCTAACTATAGGTCATGGATCTGATGTTAAATGTGTAGACTGGCACCCACAAAAAGCTCTTTTAGCGTCGGGAAGCAAAGACAACCAACAGCCAATTAAATTATGGGACCCGCGAGCTGGAACAAGTCTGGCCACCATGTAATCATTTACTGTTGTTTTATTTCTGAAATCTCTGGTCAGTCAGTGTCCCCCCAGAAGCTAGGTGTACTTACACGTATACAAGATACACATGTACATATGCCTTTTAGCACGTTTTGATATATTGACACAAAACCACTCTAGTTTTATATACATGTACATGTATCGCCCTGTATGACATACAATTTCGGCATTTTCATCGCCGTCTGGCAATTTCCAAACATTGATGTTTTCATGTAATTTAAAGTAAAACCAAATAAAAACTTAATCAACAACTGTTAAATTAAAAACAGTAGTATTAAATACTTTTAACAAAACGTTTATTTCTTGCAACATTGTAAGTATATAGATTTGAAAAAATATTAGATGAACGCATGCTTTTTTGATTTCATCTAATCACCAGCCCTTGGACACTTTATAATAGTGCTCATGTCTGATGGCTTTCAGGCTGATATAAAGTGGCCTTACACTAATATAAGATGTGATATAAACTTTTGTATGTGTCAGTCTGTATATCATTAAGTAGATATAATAGGTTGACACACCAGCCATTGTAAGGGATGTAATGTACTGTTGGAGTCACAAGCTCCCTTACTGTATATGATGATGTCTCCAGAGGCAAATGCATAATGATTTTGTTGCATAAATTTGTAAAGATGATCAGTATCAAAGTCAGATCTTGTATTTCTTATGTTCTAATTTGGTTTTAAACCAAAATATTGAAATTTCATAGTTCAACTAGATTTAAAAAAAAAACATATGAAAATAGTTATGATATTTGGTCAGAATTATAACTTTAGTTAAATATGCAACCCTTCATATTTCAAACATGCCAGTTGGAAAATTTAAAAACTATTATTAAATGCATGTTAGCTTAAGAATAGTCAAACATTAAAAGTGAAATTACCTGGAGTCTTAGATGGTGGAAAATCTTAACAAGATCCCAATAATTTTGCTGCCATTCTTAAACACATTTTTTTGCCCTCGAAGACATGCACACAAAGCAACGGTTATGGAGCTTAAGTGGAATAAGAATGGGAACTGGTTGCTGACAGCTTCAAGAGACCATCTGCTGAAAGTCTTCGACATCCGTAACATGAAGGAGGAAATTCAGACATTTAAAGGTCACAAGAAAGAAGCCACAGGTAAGGCAGTTCATCACCTGTACACAGGGTCAAGGTCGTATTGAAGGTTTTTTTTATGTTAAATGACCCTGACCAGTGTACACTGAATATTTGTTTATAGCAACACAAGCACAGTTAGTTATTATTATAGTATGGGGATATTTTTATCAATAAAGAGAAAGGTTTAAAACGTCAAATGCCTGTGAACACAAGCTAATAACAAAGATCGATCATCTCATAGTGGTGCAAATTATTCACAGAAGTGAGATGTTTAATTCATAAACTATCAAACAACTGCTTAAAAGACGGTGGGTTTGAAAAATATCCACTTGAATGGAAAATGTAGGAAGTTTTTGAAAGTACAAGGTATTTCAGGGAATTGTGTTTCCATGCTTTTGGGATCTTACTGGTTGGGGTGCAGTTAACTATGGCATATTGTAGCTGTCTTATCTGAAAAAAAGTTTTATAGTTTTGAAATAAGATGTTTTGGTGCAGATTCTACAAAATTTATAACCAGGTTAAAGTTTTGAAAGTCAAACTTTGAGGTCAAAGTTGTGAGGTCAAGATTCTGAACATTTGGAAAGGTCACATTTCATGCATGTATAAGGATATTAAAGCCCCAACTCTTCTGGTGCAAAAGTAAAAGCAAAGGTTAAAATTTTTTAAAAGTAGTTCAAGGTCATGTGGTCAAAATCAAAGTAAATTCAGAAAGATCTTAGCGCAGATAATGCACATGTAAAATATGAAAGCCCTGTTTTTTCAGGTGCAAGGTTAAATTTTTGAATAGAAAGTCAAACTTCCAGGTCTTTGTCATAAATCATAGTACATCTTGTCACAGTCATGCACATGTGAAATATGAAAACGCCATCTTGTTTCAATCAAAAGTATAACCAAGATTAGTTTTTATGGCAAACGACTGAATGACATTTATTGCCTGTCTTTTTGCAAAAGCTGGGGACAGAAATTCCAAAATGAGGAAATAATGTTAGAAGAGCATATTATTTTTTTTTTAGGTTAATATCCCAGAAAACCAATTATCTGTGCAAAGTAGATTTAATAAAAAATAGAGATACTCAACATTAAAACTAAATTTGGTCAAAAGGAAACTGATGTGTTTCAAGCATACCAAATAATTTTTTTTCTACATGCATACATGTACATGCATACATGTACATGTCAAGAATTGAAAATTGCACTTAAATTGAAAAGCTTAAGGCCTTCAAATAGTTAAGTTCCAAACATTGCTCAAACTTTTCAGTGCAATGATGTTCATACAAATGTAAATTATAAACATCAGAAATATAGGGTAAAGTTCTGCCTCTGTTTACAGCTGTAGCCTGGCACCCGATACATGAAGGCTTATTTGTGAGTGGTGGATCTGATGGAGCGGTTATGTTCTGGAATATGGGGTTGGTGTATTTTTATATATATATATTTTTTTTACACACTGAGTAAACTGCTCTATTTCTGGCAGACTTTAACTTTCCTATATGCTTAAAAATGACAGCTTTTCTGATGTTAGAGTTCTTATTTAGATTAGACAGAGAGGTGGGTTCAATGGAGGAAGCACATGAAGGAATGGTGTGGAGTTTAGCATGGCATCCCATGGGACATATTCTGGCCACTGGTTCAAATGACCATTCAACGTATGTACAGACACCATGTACCATTCAGACTAATAATTTTTTGCAGTTATTAACTATGTCTATTTTAAAGCTAAATCTAGACACATGTTAAACTTTTATTGACAAATCTAATGCAGACCTGTTGTATTGATATCTACATATTTTAAATACAGTAATTCAATTTTTATGCCCCCCTTCGAAGAAGGGAGGGCATATTGCTTTGCTGCTGTCTATCGGTTGGTCAGTCGGTCTGTCTGTCTGTCGATCCACCAACAGTTTCCGTTCATTTTCTTCGCAGCGGTTGCACATACTGAAATGAAATTTGGTATACAGATTTATTGTAAGAATATATAGGTCAAGTTCGGTTTTGGGTACAGTTGAGCAATTTTTGACAGAGTTATGCCCCTTGGACTTAGAAAATTTCCAATTATTGGGGGGGGGGGGGGGGGCATAAGTGTTTCATAAACATCTCTTGTTTTTTTTAAACTTACTTCAAATAAAAGTCTATAGATAATTATAACAATAGTGTGGGCTTTTTTTGTAGGAAATTTTGGACACGAAACAGACCAGGGGATAGAATGAGAGACCGATACAACCTAAACACACTACCTGGAGGCTCTGAGCATGAACTGGCTGAATTTGGTAAGTGAGAGATGGATACAACTTAAATACATTACCTGAGGCTCTGAGCATGAACTTGCAGAGTTTGGTAAGTGAGAGACAGATACAACTGAAACACATTACCTAGAGGCTCCGAGCATGAACTTGCAAAGTTTGGTAAGCAAGAGACAGATACAACTTAAATACATTATCTCACAACAGGCTCTGAGCATGAAGTGGCTGAATTTGGTAAGTGAGAGACAGATACAACTTAAATACATTATCTCACGACAGGTTCTGAGCATGAACTGGCTGAATTTGGTAAGTTAGAGACAGATACAACTTAAATACATTATCTCACGACAGGCTCCAAGCATGAACTGGCAGAATTTGGTAAGTGAGAGACAGATACAACTTAAATACATTATCTCACGACAGGCTCCGAGCATGAACTGGCTGAATTTGGTAAGTGAACACACCATCTGAAGGACTTAAGTAGACTGAATGAGTTCAGTAAGTGAACACTGTATGTTAAATTTCTGTGTACTGACTCTCAGAAGAAAAAAATCGACCCAAGGTTTCAGTGCATAATCTCTGAAAACAGCACGTTCCATATAATCCAAGCAATTAAGTGAACAATCTGTGTAAGGACTCAATGGGCAAATTGGCCAAAATATGCCAGTTTCCCCAAGGTTTCAGAGTGTTAACTTGACTGAGTTAGGTAAGTATCTGAGGGTGAGTTCGTGAACTGAACAGGGTACCTGGAGGCTAGAAGTGTCAACTGCCTGAATTTGCAAAGAATCTTGGTGAAAAAGAGGCTCAAGGTTTCAGTGTCATTGAAAGAATAACTGTTTTAATTCACAGACACTGCACTTGTCAATCTCTGTTGATGTAAACAAAATCATATGATCAGTCTTCAGTCTCTTTGTCACACTTGCTAGAATTTCTTCAGCAGTGATGACAGGTAATACATTGAAACTCGGATATACAGAAACAAGTTTATAACCAATACCTGCTTACAACAGAATTTTATTCTATCATGAGGAGTTCAAAGTAATGACATAACGACTAGATATCAACTACCGATAGATAGAGCAAATCAAGCATATAATAAAGTGGTTATGGCTGTCTGTGGCAGTGTGCTATATTTGTTTTATTTACTGTACAGGTGTAGTTAAATGTGTATGCTCTGTTTTAGATCCTGATGCCACAGCTGGACCTCTGATACCTGGGATGGGACAGATTCCCAGTGGACAAATGTTGGTCAGCAAAGAAGAAGGTGAAAAACTTTTCAAAAGTAAAATGAGTTGAAAACCTACATGTATACTAACATTATATACCTTGGTCAACTTGGGGAAGTCGAGTGGGTTTCTTATTTATGTTCCCAAAATGAAGTTTGGGAACATATTGTTTTTACTTTCTTTTTTCAAAATTTCTTCTCTGGTATTTTTAGCTCACCTGAGCTGAAAGCTCAAGTGAGCTTTTCTGATCACCCGTTGTCCGTCGTCCGTCCTTCTGTCGATCCGTCTGTAAACTTTTCATATTTTCTACTTCTTCTCAAGAACCACTGGGCCAATTTTAACCAAACTTAGTACAAAGCATCCTTGGGTGAAGGGGAGTTAAAATTTTTAAACTGAAGGGCCAAGTCCCCTTCAAAGGGGAGATAATCAAGAAAAGACAAAAATTGGGTGGGGTCATTAAAAAACCTTCTTCTCAAGAACCACTAGGCCAGAAAAGCTGAAACTTATGTGGAAGCATCTTGGGGTAGTGTAGATTTTAAATTATTCAAATCATGATCCCCGGGGGTAGGGTGGGGCCACAATAGGGAATCCAAGTTTTACATTGAAATATGTAGTAAAAATCTTTAAAAATCTTCTTCTCTAGAACCACTGGGCCAGAAAAGCTTAAACTTATGTGGAAGCATCCTGGGGTTGTGTAGATTCTACATTATTCAAATCATGACCCCGGGGGGTAGGGCGGGGCCACAATAGGGAATCCAAGTTTTACATTGAAATATGCAGAAAAAAATCTTTAAAAATCTTCTTCTCAAGAACCACTGGGCCAGAAAAGCTGAAACTTATGTGAAAGCATCCTGGGGTAGTGTAGATTCTAATTTTTTAAATCATAAAGTACTACAAGGGGGATCAGGTGAAAAACAGCAAGGCCAAAGTTTCTCAGGTGAGCGTTGTGGCCCATGGGCCTCTAGTTTTGTCTGCGAGTGTTCTTGGATACTACTCATCCGATTGAAATGAAACCGTTTTTAGGGTTTACAGGCATGTAGTGTACTTGCATGCATGTGTGTTCATGAAGTGAAATTACAGATACAATTGAAACAGCTTTAACCTTCCTATTTTTTATATGATATGTTCAGAGCCTTAATATATAAATATATTTTAGTAGTGTAAACAAGATCACATTTGCTTCGCTCTGATTGGCTGACACAAAAAATCTCAATAACCCTTTTGTTTTTTGACGAAATACTTTGAAATTTAGAACATAGTCATACATAAGGAGGTTCTACATTATAATATATATGAAATATCGTGAAAACGTGGGCATGCGTGTGTGCTGCAATTTGATTGACTTTATTAGTTTTCTACAAAACGGGATGAAATTGAAAACATAGGTTGGTATAACGAGTTCCTACATTGTGCTACTAACAAAATTAAATGCAAGAACATGCATGCACTTTTGCTGGATTCTGATTGGCTTATATGGCTGTATCTCTCATAGTTTTCAATGAAAATGTTTGAGATTTCTAGAATAGGTATTTATCGTGAGTCTCTTTACAAGGAAGACATGTGAAATATCTAGAAAGCATGGGCATGAGGATGCTCTGAAATCTGGTTGGCTAATAATCAAAGGACTATACTGGCATTGTTTTTCAATTAAATACTTCTGAAAATAAAGTGTAGGTTTATTACACAAAAGAATTGCCTAATTTAATGGAGCTCGTAGGAAATAGGCCCATAAGGGAGTAGATGAGTGTTTGGGGAACATCTGTAACGGTTTCTGTTACAATTAGCACTTGTTTATACTATAATAAAAAGAATAATGAGAATTCTTGCCAATGGTTTCAGAGAAAGCAGAAGAAGAAGATCTACCCTCTATACCTGGGCTGGACTGGTCAGCTGATGAAAGCTTCTTCAAACAACAGGAGCAACCCAGAATGCCAATCAAAAAAATCCCCTATGCTAAACCCATTCCGTGGGACTTTGAGAGGGCGTGGATGACTAACAAGTTACCAAACGTAGAAAAAGAAGATCCTAAACGTCGCCGCGACAAAGACTGGGATAAAGATAACAATAACAGGAAAGACAGGCGTAACCGCGGCCGAGACAGGTAAACAATCTCCCTTTATATTAACCGTGGCCGAAACAGGGAAACAATTATACTCTTTATGTATTAACTGTGGCTGAGACAGGTAAACAATTACACTTTCTATGTATTAACCGCGGCCGAGACAGGTAAACAATCTCTCTTTATATTAACCGCGGCCGAGACAGGTAAACAATCTCTCTTTATATTAACCGCGGTCAAGACAGGTAAACAATCTCTCTTTATAATAACAGCGGCCGAGACAGGTAAACAATCTCCCTTTATATTACATGTAACTGTGGCCGAGACTGGTTAAAGATTATACTCTCTGTATATTAACCATGGCCGAGACAGGTAAACAATTACACTCTCTATATGTTATGTTACATTGTTAACCACGGCCGAGACAGGTAATTAATTACACTCTCTATATGTTAGATAACATTGTTAATGCTTTTCACAGATTATGTCTTTAATATTGAGATGTAATTTCATGTAAAAATGTACTCTCCATAGAACATAAAGTTTTAGCATTCTATGAAAATTTGCCCCTTAAAATCAAAATGATTTCAAAGTATTTTAGTTTTCTACCACTGTTTGTAAATTGTCTTTGAAGACCAGGAATATTGAACATAGTATAGGTATTTTACATTTCCTTGGTAAATAATGCTGCACTATTTTCGTTCAGAAGAAATAATGACGAGGACTGGCAGGATGAAGAGTACGATGATGAACAGATGAATCCTGACAGTAACCATGACAACATGTTAAATCCAGGTCAGAGACCCATGGGAGGAATGATGGGAAATATGCCTCCTGGAGATCCAAATCAAGGCAGAGGGCCGTTCAACCAAGGACCTGGAGATATGAATCAAGGCAGAGGGCCATTCAACCAAGGACCTGGAGATCTGAGTCAAGGTAGAGGGCCTTTCAACCAAGGCCCGATGCAGCCAAGAGATGGCATGGGTAATAGTGGTCCTCCAGGGAATATGAACATGCCTCCTGATAACATGGGTCCTGGTGGCATGATGCAAGGAAACATGGGCCCAGGTGTAAGGAACATGAATCCTGGGAATTTTGGCAACAGGAACCCTGGGAACTTTGGTGGGATGAATAACATGCCATTTCAAAATCCAGACCAAAGGAAAATGGGACCCAATCAGGGTCCTGGTCCTATGAACAATCCACCAAGATTTCAAGGGAATCAAGGTATCAGAAAGAATTGTCAAACCATTGAAAAAAATATGATCTTGTAAAGTGAAAGTTTATTGCAAAAGTTGTCTTTTTGATCAACAATTAAGTCATTTTCTAAGGTCAAACCAAATTTCTTTCCACAGGTGGACAGTTTGGCCAAGATTCTTTCCAAGGCATGAATAACATGCAGGGAAATTCATGGCGACAAAACAGAAATCAGTCAGACAACTTTTCTGGTCAGGACAGCTTCCAAGGTGACAATGACTACCGTACTGATGTGGACTTTCGACAGGACAACAAAAATCAGCAAGGTTTCCGAGGTGGAAGAGGTGGGAGATTCCAGAACCGAGGGGATCAGGATGAACGGTGGAACGATGGATCAGGTGGACAGCAGTGGAGAAACGACCTCAACATGCAGGAAAACTGGGGGTCTGATGGTGGAAACTTTAATGATCAGAACTTTGGGGGAAATATGGGGGGTGGAGGTGGCAGGGGTGGGAGAGGGAGAGGAGGTGGGGGAGGATGGAATGAAAGACGAGGTGGTGGATCTAGAGGAAACAGAAATGACGGGAACTTTAATCAGTCAGATCAGTTCAATCGTAAAAGAAATTGGAACCAGGGACCAGGTGATAGTGACTTTAATAGTGGACCTCGTAACAGTGGGTTTAAAGGAGGCAGTGGGCCTCAAGGAGGCTGGTCAGAAGACCACAACTCAGGGGGGCGAGGGAGGGGGAGGGGCAATAGGGGAAATCGGGGGTTCAGAGGAGGAAGAAGAGGAATGTCATAGCATTGTGATCTCAGTATTTTCATTTCATCATTACATCGTTTGAAAGATTTTTAGTTCCTTGCATGTTAAAGACAAGTCAGAATACTTCATTCGATTGGAAATTCATTTTTTGTATGTAAATAAGATACATGTTTCAATGTTTATGGAGCTCTCTTAAACATTTTTCTAAGCATGTTTTGTATGTAATTTGATGCAGACTTAGTACAAACATTCCTTAAGACTTGGGCAAACATAATTTAAGCTGAGTGCCTTGGAATTCAAGTTTTCTTCGAATTAATGTATATACATATACTGTTATTTTACAAGATTTTTTTGCTGCATCAATCAGTTAAACTGAATTCTGTTTTCCTATGTTAGTCATTTTGCAAAGAGTCAAAGCAGTGCTAGAGTGGATGATCTCTCTGTTTTTAATTGTAAAAAATGAAACAAACATTAAGAGACTCAAAAGTTGATTAAAAGAATACAATACAATGTACATGTATTAAGTTATTAATATTGATAAAACATACATGTATATAAATATGGGGGGAGTTTTTAATTGGTTTTGATACAACGGAATCCTGTGGAATCGTCATTGTTAGGGACCAGTATTCATGCATTTTGTGGGTCACCCTTACCCACGCATTTACTCCCCGGGAATAATAATGGTGTCTTCATAGTTCTTTGAATCTCCCTTATACAAAATATATTAGAAATTTTGTTCTGATGAACCAGTAATATTTTGATTGCCCACAAACATTGACCCCCACAAATTAATATGATTCCACAGTATCTTCCATAAGAAAATCCCCGAGTCTAAATGTCAGTTTGAGGTCTATGGGCCACAACACTCACCTAAGTCACTTAAGCTTTCAGACAAATATGCATAGAAATGAAACCCCTAATTGTAGCCATTTCTGTTTAAATTCAATGATTTTAGGATGTTAATAACAGAATATTGAGGCTTGGTCTTAAGCTTAGGAATACAAGTCTTGTTTTTCTTGTAGGAGTTATTTACCGGTAGTCCTGATTAATAGTTTAACTTTATATTGTGGCCATAGGAAGTTTGAACAAATTTGAATCTTGCATAATAATATGTCGAAGTGTGGAGTTGAGGTTCATGAAAGAGAAATGTTTTTCTCTGTGTATTCCTGTGGAAAGTTTCCATTCCCTGCCATGGCCAAAGCCTAGTTCCAAGGGAACAATTGTGAACTTTGGATCTGTGTATCAATATGGCTAACCGAGGACATTCTTTCTTTAGAAACTATTTTAATTAATTTCAGTGGCTTCCTGTACATTAGTGTGGGTTAATTCCTGAACATTTTCATTTTTTCTCTGAAATGGTAGTATAGATGTTAATTGAAGTATTTTTGCCCTGTAGCATTTTTGGATGAATGGAATCAAAAATTGTGAATTACAGTGAAAACTGTCTAATCCCATACCTGTGCAATCCATTTCACTGCCAATTCTGACCCTTATTTAAATTCTCATTTTAAGGTTCTCTATGTTCTTGACACTGTGAAATCTGATACCCCTTATACGCCGAGACAGAATTTGTCTCCCAGTGCAAGTCGAATTCAACAGGTTTCAGTGTACATAATCTCAAGGGGGTGGAGGACTCAGGACCAAAACCATCAAAATTCATAAACATGCTGCTGGCGTGATTAACACTACCAAAACTGTTAAATTCGTAAAAATGCTGCTGGTGCAACAACTCTCTATCAAAACTGTCAAATCCATCAACATGCTTCTGGCATGATTATGACCCTCTACCAAACCTGTCAAATTCAGCAACATACTGCTGGTATGATTAACCCTCTACCAAAACTCTCAAATTCGTGGCCCTGGATGCTCAGTTTAGGCCCAAGGTTGAGAAAAGTTGGTTGTAAATTGAAAATGCATTACATCTTTCAGGGATGGGGTAATCGTAATCGAGTAATCGTAATCGATTGTAATGATTACTGTTTTTCAAGTAATCGACAGTAATCTGTAATCGAAGAGATTTTCGATTACTTGTAATCGTAATTTAATCGATTACAGCTAAAATTTTCAATGTAATTATAATTACTTTTTCGATTACTTTCGATTATTTTATACATAAATGGATGTTATTTTGGAGAATTAATTCCAGTCAATCACACATAAATATCAAATATAAACCACCTAGTGTAATGTTTGGATTTCCTAACTTTTCTTATCATAAGTTTAATAATGTTCTCAATGAAATTTGCATTATAGACCTACTGGTCTAGTTTTAAATAATTCAGAAGTATATTTCAACCAATTATTAATAAAATATACAGATTTTTCGTGTGCATTTTACATTTGACCCACTGTCCTCTTGCTGCATGTCCTTTTTCATATTTCAGAAGTTGAAAAACTTTGTCTTGTAATAGAAAATTATAAATAGCAAAAACAGATTTAAGTGCTGTATTAAATATAAATAATTTGGTAAATAAACTACATAGTACTCAAAAAAAAGATGGAAATACTTATTCATATCTGAAAATGTTTAAACAACTTCAAACCTGTGTTTTAGTAACTTTAAAATTTGCAAAATCATTCTCATGTTTTCATTCAAAATTGTAAGGTTGCTTTTATATCATTTAGGGGTTATAAGTGCCTGTAACCCAAGAGAGGGAGTAAGTGTCACTGTGTTTGCTTATCTTAATTGGCTGATTAATTGACTGAGACATATCCCTGATTGCAGATAATGAGGTGTAAACTGTGAACTACCTTGTGTTTAACTATCATTCCATTGAAGACAAACAATATTATTAAAAGAATTAATACCTCTCGAAACACTTATTTCAATACAGAATGAAACTGTGTTACATGTATTAGTTAAATTACTTAAAGACACATTTAATTTACATGTTAATTACTAAGAGTTCGTTCTAATTTACTTATTTTTTTGAAAAAGACACGTACAGGAATGTTTAATGTGTACTGTCAACATACGGACAGCCCAAATACTTCTAATGAAGTAATTCACAATAAAATATTAAATAATCTTTTCAACAAGTCAATAAATATGGAGGTACAGATCTAAGGTTGAAAGGAATAATTAATTCCTTGGCATATTTTATTGTGGGAATCATGTCTCCACTTTCCATGGTAGAAAATCCCTCATTTGGGCATTTAGTGAGAATGTTAGCCAGAATAAAACCTTAAAAGAATCTGCACTGAAACTGCAGGAACACATTCAAACTTCAGTGGATAACATCAACATTTACCATTTAAATATTGCTTTGATATTTGAAGGGATAAAAACTTGGAAGTAATCGATTATTAATCGATTACATCTTCCAAAGTAATCGATTACAATCGATTACAGGACAAAAATGAGTGTAATCGATTAATAATCGATTACACAAAATTCCTCTAAGTAATCGATTATTAATCGATTACATTTTTCAGTAATCGTGCCCATCCCTGACATCTTTTAAATTCTTTACTCCTGGACACTGGGTTGCAAACTGTTAATTTGCTTTATTATAATGAGTATCTAGCCTCTAACAATTATCTGTCACACTTTGTGGATAAAGATTAAATGGATCAATTTCATACTTGATTAAAAAAAGTAAAAAGGAAGAAACCTAATGAATTACACAAAATTATGGAAGGGGGGGGGGATGTTAGCCTGTAGGTATCCTTCTAAATCATATTTCCTGACAAAATATAAACTTTTTTTTATTCTTTAATATAAAACTTGTGTTACAATTCCAACATATCACAGACAAATACATGCAAGGTGTAAATTGTGTTCAATTTAATAACAGGTCAGAAATATTGTAGATTGAAAAAAAAAATACATACAATTGAAATACAACAGCATAGACTTATTTCAATACTACAAGAGAAACGGTCATACTTGTCCCGAGGTAGTGTAGATGCCCGAGCTCGAAAGCTAAATTACAACACTTTCCCAAGTCTTCTTAAGGATCAACAGTATGGCTGTTCCATGAGTTGTCATAAAATAATTGTTTTATTACTAAACCTTATATATGTTAATATAAGAATGTGAAGCTAATAATTTAACTTTAATTTATCTTCCGTTACAATATAAACAACAATTTGTATTACCCCCCTACTTCAGGTAAACTTCTAAAAAATATAACAAATTAAAATAATTTAATAACAAAACCTTATCTTATGGTGTTATATCTGAAATATTACTGAGGTAATTACAGTGAACTTGTGTAATCCAATGTTGTGTATTCCAAAATCTTGCCCAATAGGATGTAAACTTAAGTCCCTTTCAGACGTACATTCCATTGTATAAAATGTTCTCTGATCTGGAGTGTTGACTGATCTGGCCAATTTCTGTCTGGATTAGACAATATTTTTGTATCACTTATAATGATATATGTAAATTTTTAAGTACTGTCTTAAATTAAGACTCTTAACGACGTCAGACCTAATTCATTTCTGCAATAGATTTTTTATTCAAATTTTAATATGAGGTAAAGTAACTTTTGGTGAGTTAAAATCAATAAAAAAAATAATATGGTCATCGATGTAGATTTTTAATGGGGAGCCTTTCAAAAGTTGACGATGGAAATCGATAATTACTATAGGAAGTAATGGGAAATTGCCAGTGTAGAGTATAAGAGTGATCATTGAAAAAATTCTACAAAAGAGTTTTTATTCATATTAAAGGACAATGTTAACTAGACAATTTACCAGCAAATTATGCCAAAAAATAAATGGGTCATCGGCTTAATTTTTTCAGAGGGGCATGTCAAACACAGGTGTAGGGCACATTTTGGAGGAAATTTTCAATGAAAATACCTTGGCCAAATAAATCATTTATTTATAAAATTAACAAATGGATATAAATCGAAATATTTACAATATTTTTGAATTGAAAGGAAACGTTTGAATATCTTTAAAAGAATTTAAAATGTATATTCTTTATCTTTTGCAATACTTAAGTCAATTTGATTCAAGGCATATGCACAATTTTCTGTGATGTGGCTCGAAATTTCGAATTAGGTCCGTCATCCTTAATGACACAATTTTTTGACTGGGATATAATTTGACTGTTTGAAGATATGCAAAAACATTTAAAAAATCAGAAAATAGTTAAAAAGGCTTAATATGAATTTATAAAGGTTAAGTAATAAAATGAACTATTGAATCTCTGGAATAAAATCAACATTAGAGAAACCATTTCTGTTCACAATGAATATTTAATGCATAAAAAGACTTAGAAAAAGAAATCAATGGAATTCCTGATATTTTTCCTTTCACCAAAACTTATTATCTTCATTACATGTTGATAAACATGTAAATTGAATAAAAAATATCTTGTAAATGGATACTAGTACATGTATACAGAAATATGCAATACTTTAAATTTGGAGTAGCTCTCTTACAAACATGAACTCATTTTTGCAATTTGAACAAAATATTTAATAAAATTTACATGTAACAAGAGGCCCAGGGGCCACATCGCTCACCTGAGCACTATGGCTAGGAAAAAGCAGAAATCAGTTCAGTCTTGAAAGGTTGAAAAGTTTAAATAAAAAAGTGGTTGGGGGGGGGGGGGGGGGGGTCATGAATTGAACAAATTTGAATCTACATTGTCTGAGGATGCTTCCATTTTAATATGACCAATCATGGCTTTACTGTTCTTGAGTAGAAGATTTATTCCTATGTAAAACTTTGATCGCCCATTGTGGCCCCATCCGACCCCTGGGGGTCATGATTTGAACAAACTTAAATCTACACTATCTGAGGATGCTACCATATAAATATGACCAATCATGGCTTTGCTGTTCTTGAGAAGAAGATTTTTAAAGATTATACCTATATATTCCTATGTAAAACTTTGATCGCCCATTGTGGCCCCACCCGACCCCCGGGGGTCATGATTTGAACAAACTTGAATCTACACTATCTGAGGATGCTACCATATAAATATGACCAATCATGGCTTTGCTGTTCTTGAGAAGAAGATTTTTAAAGATTTTTCCTATATATTCCTATGTAAAACTTTGATCGCCCATTGTGGCCCCACCCGACCCCCAGGGGTCATGATTTGAACAAACTTGAATCTACACTACCTGAGGATGCTTCCACATAAGTTTCATATTTTCAAGCACAGTGGTTCTTGAGAAGAAGATTTTTTAATGATGCCATTAATTTTTCACGAATTCTTAATTACCTCCCCTTGGAAGAAGGCTTGACCCTTCATTTGAATAAACTTGAATCCCCTTTACCCAAGGATACTTTGTGGCAAGTTTGGTTGAAATTGTCCCAGTGGTTCTTGAGAAGAAGATGAAAATGTGAAAAGTTTACAACAACAACGACGACAACGACGACAGACAACGGACAAATTTTGATCAGAAAAGCTCACTTGAGCCTTTGGCTCAGGTGAGCTAAAAAGTGATATGTATCATAATGCCAAATCACATATACTAGATGAGAAAAAAGAAAGACAGCAAATTTATGATTTTCAATTCTTTTTGTAACTGTTAAATTACTTGAATAATGTAATGCTTACTTCAAGCTCTGCTGAGCACAGCATTCAAGCATGATGCAACCATTTCATTTTTAGTAGGGAATTTTTGCTAGAAAAATTAACCAGATATAAATACCAGATTCAATAAGAATTATGTTTTTTATCAAATTTAACTTAAATTCTCTCTCATTCTGATTGTTAAGAAATGGTAAATTGACTTTCAGTTTCTTTAAACAATGAGCATACAACAAAATATGTCACCATCGGGCATGAGAGTAAATCAAACACTCAAGACTTCCTATCTGCACTTTTCAAGATTGATTTTCTACAAAATTCATACCATTTGGAGGTTATACAGTGCAAAAATAATCTTTAAGGAACTTTTTTTTTTACATTTGTTCTGATTATTTCATTCTTAGAAATTTGTTAAGAGATAAAACGATTTTTGTTTGTGTGTTTGTTTGTTTTTTGGAAGTACTCTTAACTTGACTTTAATTTGACAATTTAAGGTCCTAATTTTGCGGAAATCACAATTTCTGTCCAATCCGAGGGTGGTGATTTTCTGGGATTGCCAACGTATGTCACTTTAAGTATGGTATGATAAATTTCCGCAGATATTTTTGTAAATAGCACAAATTAATCTCACACAGAAAAATGTATATCTACAGATACATGCATCCTTTCTTTTGTCATTTGGTATAAATGTACAATTAATTATAAATTTTTCTTTATAAATGTGTCATGCCTTTAATGCATGTACTTGTAAAATAATACATGTAAATTGTTGTATTAGGAAAATCAAACAATACAAAACAAAAATGAAAAATGTCTCACACATTACATGCATGTTTCTGGTGCACTTGTTGATCATCTATTTGCTACATAAAATATAAGTTTAGACACCAGAAACTTCTGAAGAGTCACACATTCAAAGCACAAAAAATGTTTTAAAATAAAAAGAAAAAAGAATAATTCTGTTTAAATTTTATATTTTGAAAACTATATTAAGTTGGAACTAATATAAGAATGTATGTGTCAGCTACCCAAAAATTTCATGTGTATACAAAAGCTGATCTTCATGAAGTATGGATATCCAAATTGAATGCATATGTATTAATTTGAGTGATAAATCAACTAGAATCATGTGTCTCTTCCTCTTCACCATGTAAAGACTGGTTAAAAGAGCCGGCCGTTAATTGACGTAACACCAGCCGCTTATACACTCCATTTTTAGCTAGAAGTTCATCATGGGTCCCCATTTCTGATATTTCTCCTTTATCAATGACCACAACCTGTAATAAAAGTTTGTATTCAGCAAGCATTCTGAGAATACTGATGATGAAAAGCATGTTCCCATATACATCTGGAAAATGTGTTCCTTTTGCTACAGACATCACAGTTTGAATGTGTATAAAGCACAAAATTACATGGAAAAAATTATCCCCCTCCCCAAATATGTCAAATTTATGTCGATGAAGCATATGCAAATGTTTAAATTTCAATGAAATGGATCAAAATTCAAGCAACCTTTAAGAATTCCTATAAATAACAAGAAGCCCAAGGGTCTTACCTGAGTACAATACAAACTATAAAGGATCCATAGAAGTATAAAATAAACTGATAGATGAAGCTATGCTGCCCAAAAGCAAGAAATAAGATGACCAGGGATCAACAAAAGAATTAGTATAGTACTCATTAATAAATCTTAAAGTAGATCTATTTGCTTGCCTGTACTTGCCCCCATTTGCCATTATCACTACAGAGACTAAACGAGTGCTTGAACACTATTGTAAACCCTGTCTCATTGCCTGTCATACTGGCCTCTTGGTCTTTGAAGAACATTTAATATACAAAGATAATATATTTTTGTCCCATTCTTATAAATCTTTTATGTGCAAGTCTAGCTGACTATTACAAACCAAGTTACTCTTTGTATAATGCATCATTAAAATTCTTGTATAATTCTCTTATTTAATTGACCTTTTAAATACATTTCTTACAGTAATTAATTATAATAGGTGAATAGAAAGAGGGAATAACATCTCTCAGTAGAATACAATTTAATATAGCCCTGCATGCCGAGCACCAAATCACTTGAACAAGTAGTCCATAGAATACAAATTAATATAGCCCTGCATGCCCAGCACCAAATCACTTGAACAAGTAGTCCAGATTTTCAAAACTCTAGTAAAAATACCCTTGCTTAATGATCAATAGAGCCCCACCCTAACACGAGATCCCCTGACCAAGGGACCATGAAATTCACAGCTTTGGAAGAGACACCCTTGCTCATCATAATTATGTACTAACTTTGTTTGCTTAATTCCCAGGAGAAGAGAAGAAGATTTTCAAAAAAAAAACAATGAATTTTCACTATATAATCAACAGAGCCCCACCCCAACCCCTGACCCTGGTGCCACAAATTTCACAATTTTGGAGGAGGCACCCCCGCTCATCATAACCACCTAGTTTATCTGCTAAATATACAGGGGAGAGAAGAAGATTTTTAAAGAATTTATGCATATTCAATATATGATCATTAGAGCCCCACCCTAACTTCAGAACTCCTGACCCTGGGGCCAAGAATTTCAAAAATTTGGTAGAGGGCTCAATGTTTATTACAATCAACGGTTTGACTGCTTGATGTCTAGGAGTAAAGAAGAAGATTTTCAAAGACAGCACTAATTTTGATGGTTTTTGCCCCAACCCTAAGGCCCCATGGGGGCAGGGACCATAAAATTCACAATTTTTGTACCCCTTCACCCGTAGATGCTATATGCCAAAATTTTTTGAAATTGGCTTAGGGGTTCAAGAGAAGAAGCTGGAAATGTTCAAAAGTTTAAGAGCGACGAACTACGCACAGTGACAGACGAAAACAGATAGCAATAGGTCACCTGAGTGACTCGTGTGACCTAAAAATTCAGCTACATCTATTTTCAGTAATAGAGGGGCATCACTCAGTGATGTTCAGAATTCCTAAAAACTAAAGCAACTAACAACTCTATAACACAGTATTGAAACCAAACTTTAATCCATGTTTGAAATTGTTATCTGAATAAAAACACCTTTCAGGGAACAGAATGATTTTCAGTCAATAACAAACCTTGGTGGCATTTCTGACAGTGGAGAGACGGTGAGCTATGAATGTTTGATTTTCAGTCAATAACAAACCTTGGTGGCATTTCTGACAGTGGAGAGACGGTGAACTATAACTGTTTGATTTATAGGCAATAACAAACCTTGGTGGCATTTCTGACAGTGGAGAGACAGTGAGCTATGAATGTTTGATTTTCAGTCAATAACAAACCTTGGTGGCATTTCTGACAGTGGAGAGACGGTGAGCTATGACAATTACGGTTCTTCCTTTCATTGCTCTGTCTACTGCCTCCTGAACCAAGTGTTCACTCTCAGCATCCAGGGCACTGGTGGCCTACAAGCAGGAAGTTCACATTTAATTCAACACTCTGTTGTTTGGAAAACATTCTACTACAATCTTTTTTTTAACTACAAAATCTGAAATATTGAGAAATTGCATCAATTTTAGCCTTTAATGCTGCTGTGTAGAGATGAGTTTTTTATAGTATACATATACATGTATATCTACATGTATATCAAACAATCATAACACATTTTGTGTTAAGATTATCTCACCTCACCTAGTAACAGGAGCACTGGGTCCATAATAAGAGCTCTAGGTTTTATGCTTTATCTCACCTCATCTAGTAACAGTACTGGGTCCATAATAACAGCTCGGGGTTTTATTATTTATCTCACCTCATTTAGTAACAGGAGTACAGGGTCCACAATAAGAGCTCGGGGTTTTATTATTTATCTCACCTCATCTAGTAACAGGAGTACTGGGTCCACAATAAGAGCTCGGGGTTTTATTATTTATCTCACCTCATCTAGTAACAGGAGTACTGGGTCCATAATAAAAGCTCGGGGTTTTGTTATTTATCTCACCTCATCTAGTAACAGTACTGGGTCCATAATAAAAGCTCGGGGTTTTATTATTTATCTCACCTCATTTAGTAACAGGAGTACTGGGTCCACAATAAGAGCTCAGGGTTTTATTATTTATCTCACCTCATTTAGTAACAGGAGTACTGGGTCCATAATAACAGCTTGGGGTCATCTCACCTTATCAAGTAACAGGAGTACTGGGTCCACAATAAGAGCTTGGGGTTTTATTATTTATCTCACCTCATTTAGTAACAGGAGTACTGGGTCCACAATAAGAGCTCGGGGTTTTATTATTTATTTCACCTCATCTAGTAACAGGAGTACTGGGTCCATAATAACAGCTCGGGGTCATCTCACCTCATCAAGTAACAGGAGTACTGGGTCCATAATAACAGCTCGGGGTTTTATTATTTATCTCACCTCATTTAGTAACAGGAGTACTGGGTCCACAATAAGAGCTCGGGGTTTTATTATTTATTTCACCTCATCTAGTAACAGGAGTACTGGGTCCACAATAAGAGCTCAGGGTTTTATTATTTATCTCACCTCATCAAGTAACAGGAGTACTGGGTCCATAATAAGAGCTCGGGGTTTTATTATTTATCTCACCTCTTCTAGTAACAGGAGTACTGGGTCCATAATAAGTGCTCAGGGTTTTATTATTTATCTCACCTCATTTAGTAACAGGAGTACTGGGTCCATAATAACAGCTTGGGGTTTTATTATTTATCTCACCTCATTTACTAACAGGAGTACTGGGTCCATAATAAGAGCTCAGGGTTTTATGATTTATCTCACCTCATCTAGTAACAGTACTGGGTCCATAATAACAGCTCGGGGTCATCTCACCTCATCTAGTAACAGGAGTACAGGGTCCATAATAAGAGCTCGGGGTTTTATTATTTATCTCACCTCATTTAGTAACAGGAGTACTGGGTCCATAATAAGAGCTCTAGGTTTTATGATTTATCTAACCTCATCTAGTAACAGGAGTACTGGGTCCATAATAAGAGCTCGGGGTTTTATGATTTATCTCACCTCATCTAGTAACAGGAGTACAGGGTCCATAATAACAGCTTGGGGTTTTATTATTTATCTCACCTCATTTAGTAACAGGAGTACTGGGTCCATAATAAGAGCTCAGGGTTTTATGATTTATCTCACCTCATCTAGTAACAGTACTGGGTCCATAATAACAGCTCGGGGTCATCTCACCTCATCAAGTAACAGGAGTACAGGGTCCATAATAAGAACTCGGGGTTTTATTATTTATCTCACCTCATTTAGAAACAGGAGTACTGGGTCCATAATAAGAGCTCGGGGTTTTATTATTTATCTCACCTCATTTAGTAACAGGAGTACTGGGTCCATAATAACAGCTCGGGTTCATCTCACTTCATCAAGTAACAGGAGTACTGGGTCCACAATAAGAGCTCGGGGTTTTATTATTTATCTCACCTCATTTAGTAACAGGAGTACTGGGTCCATAATAAGAGCTCAGGGTTTTATGATTTTTCTCACCTCATCTAGTAACAGTACTGGGTCCATAATAACAGCTCGGGGTCATCTCACCTCATCAAGTAACAGGAGTACTGGGTCCATAACAAGAGCTCGGGGTTTTATTATTTATCTCACCTCATTTAGTAACAGGAGTACTGGGTCCATAATAAGAGCTTGGGGTTTTATTATTTATCTCACCTCATTTAGTAACAGGAGTACTGGGTCCATAATAACAGCTCGGGTTCATCTCACTTCATCAAGTAACAGGAGTACTGGGTCCACAATAAGAGCTCCGGGTTTTATTATTTATCTCACCTCATTTAGTAACAGGAGTACTGGGTCCATAATAAGAGCTCAGGGTTTTATGATTTTTCTCACCTCATCTAGTAACAGTCCTGGATCCATAATAACAGCTTGGGGTCATCTCACCTCATCAAGTAACAGGAGTACTGGGTCCATAATAAGAGCTCGGGGTTTTATTATTTATCTCACCTCATTTAGTAACAGGAGTACTGGGTCCATAATAACAGCTCGGGGTTTTTTTATTTATCTCACCTCATCTAGTAACAGGAGTACTGGGTCCACAATAAGAGCTCGGGGTTTTATTATTTATCTCACCTCATTTAGTAACAGGAGTACTGGGTCCACAATAAGAGCTCGGGGTTTTATTATTTATCTCACCTCATTTAGTAACAGGAGTACTGGGTCCATAATAACAGCTTGGGGTTTTATTATTTATCTCACCTCATCTAGTAACAGGAGTACTGGGTCCACAATAAGAGCTTGGGGTTTTATTATTTATCTCACCTCATCTAGTAACAGGAGTACTGGGTCCATAATAAGAGCTCTTGCTATGGCAATCCTCTGTTTCTGACCTCCCGACAGACGAACTCCTCTCTCTCCCACTAAAGTATTGTACCCATCCTCAAAGGTTGAGATAAATTCATGTGCATTGGCCTGCTTAGCCACAGCCTCTACCTACAATAACAAATGACTTAATCAAGAGGAACTCGTAGCTGCACATTCACACCACAATAAAAGCACATACAAGGATGCATACACATCAATTTAATCAAGTTTTGTTTTAAAACTTTTCCATCAAAAATGAAACAGTGGATTTTTGATTTAACACTTAGATTTAATGTGAATTTCAAAAGGGATGAATAAAAAAAATTTCATTATCTATAAATAACCTCTTGATCTGTTGCCCTACATCCATAAGCAATGTTGTCTTTGATGGAGGAAGCAAACAAAGTTGGTTCTTGACTGACCATGGATACTTTTTTGCGGAACCATTGAGGATCCAATGTCTTCAGGTCCACATCACCTATAATCAACAGGAATTCAGTAAAAGAAGGATTGGCACATCCAAAATTTATTATAAACTTTGCTTAAAATATAACATTTTACCCATCATTTCAATAGAGCAGGTTTAGAAAATCACTGTATCAATTTATCTCTAGGTACAGTATTACTATGCATTTTTTTTTTATTGTGGAAAAAATTTGCCCAATTATTTTTACTTAGATACAGAAATTGACAAGTTTGCCCTGTTTTACTTTCAATCAAAAGGATAAACATTTGAAATATGGAGGTTTAACCAGGCATCTGCATTCAAACGTTTACAGAGGTAAAACTCACCTAACAGTATTCTGCCAGAGTCTGGATCATAGAACCTCTCTATAAGGTTAACAATGGTAGATTTTCCACCTCCACTGGGCCCCACTAGGGCCACCATCTCACCCGGCTCCACACTGAATGTAATGCCCTAAAAAATCAAGACACAGCATAGTACTATTGATTAGGTGTCAATACAGGAGTCAATCTTGATACTGTAGCTTTATTACCTTTAAAACTTTAGTTTCGGGCCTTGAAGGATAGGTGAAATAAACATTTTGGAATTCAACCCCTGAAATAACAAGAAATTATTCCTCATTTATCCTGTGAGACAGAAAAGGTTATGGTTTCAGTTTAACATCATGTTGGTACATACGTCCATTCATGTGATAGAGGACTTCTCCGTTCTCTGTTGGTACATCCGGCACTCGGTCCAGCAAGTCAAAGATTCTTATAGAGGCCCCTACTGCCTTTTAGAATTACCAAATAAAAACAAGAGGCCCATGGGCCACATTGCTCACCTGAGCACACTGGCTAGATTAAGGCACAAATCAGTTCAGTAATGAACGGGGGGGGGGGGGGGGGGGGGGGGGGTATTTTTGTAAAAATTTGATCCCCCATTGTAGCTCCTCCCTATCTCAGGGGTCATCATTTGAACAAACTTGAATCTACATTATCAATCCCCCATTGGGCCTCACCCTACCCCCGGCAGCCATGATTTGAACAAAATTGAATCTACACTTCCTGAGGATGCTTCCATATAAATATGACTCTTCATGGCTTTACTGTTCTTGAGAAGATTTTTGAAGATTTTTCCTGTATATTTCTATGCAAAATTTGGATCCTCCATTGTGGCCCCGCCCTACCCCCGGGGGTCATGATTTGAACAAACTTGAATCTACACTACCTGAGAATGCTTCCGTATAAATATGACTCTACATGGCTTTACTGTTCTTGAGAAGAAGATTTTTAAAGATTTTTCCTATATATTTCTATGCAAAATTTGGATCCTCCATTGTGGCCCCGCCCTACCCCTGGGGGTCATGATTTGAACAAAATTGAATTTACACTTCCTGAGGATGCTTCCATATAAATATGACTCTTCATGGCTTTACTGTTCTTGAGAAGAAGATTTTCCTATATATTTCTATGTAAAACTTTGATCCTCCATTGTGGCCCCGCCCTACCCCCGGGGGTCATGATTTGAACAAATTTGAATCTACACTACCTGAGGATACTTCCATATAAATATGACTCTTCATGGCTTTACTGTTCTTGAGAAGAAGATTTTTAAAGATTTTTCCTATATATTTCTATGTAAAATTTGGATCCTCCATTGTGGCCCCGCCCTACCCCCAGGGGTCATGATTTGAACAAAATTGAATCTACACTTCCTGAGGATGCTTCCATATAAATATGGCTCTTCATGGCTTTACTGTTCTTGAGAAGAAGATTTTTAAAGATTTTTCCTATATATTTCTATGTAAAATTTGGATCCTCCATTGTGGCCCCGCCCTACCCCTGGGGGTCATGATTTGAACAAAATTGAATTTACACTTCCTGAGGATGCTTCCATATAAATATGACTCTTCATGGCTTTACTGTTCTTGAGAAGAAGATTTTCCTATATATTTCTATGTAAAACTTTGATCCTCCATTGTGGCCCCGCCCTACCCCCGGGGGTCATGATTTGAACAAATTTGAATCTACACTACCTGAGGATACTTCCATATAAATATGACTCTTCATGGCTTTACTGTTCTTGAGAAGAAGATTTTTAAAGATTTTTCCTATATATTTCTATGTAAAATTTGGATCCTCCATTGTGGCCCCGCCCTACCCCCAGGGGTCATGATTTGAACAAAATTGAATCTACACTTCCTGAGGATGCTTCCATATAAATATGGCTCTTCATGGCTTTACTGTTCTTGAGAAGAAGATTTTTAAAGATTTTTCCTATATATTTCTATGTAAAATTTGGATCCTCCATTGTGGCCCCGACCTACCCCCGGGGGTCATGATTTGAACAAAATTGAATCTACACTTCCTGAGGATGCTTCCATATAAATATGACTCTTCATGGCTTTACTGTTCTTGAGAAGAAGATTTTTCCTATATATTTCTATGTAAAACTTTGATCCTCCATTGTGGCCCCGCCCTACCCCCGGGGGTCATGATTTGAACAAATTTGAATCTACACTACCTGAGGATACTTCCATATAAATATGACTCTTCATGGCTTTACTGTTCTTGAGAAGAAGACTTTTAAAGATTTTTCCTATATATTTCTATGTAAAATTTGGATCCTCCATTGTGGCCCCGCCCTACCCCCAGGGGTCATGATTTGAAAAAAATTGAATCTACACTTCCTGAGGATGCTTCCATATAAATATGGCTCTTCATGGCTTTACTGTTCTTGAGAAGAAGATTTTTAAAGATTTTTCCTATATATTTCTATGTAAAATTTGGATCCTCCATTGTGGCCCCGCCCTACCCCCGGGGGTCATGATTTGAACAAAATTGAATCTACACTTCCTGAGGATGCTTCCATATAAATATGACTCTTCATGGCTTTACTGTTCTTGAAAAGAAGATTTTTAAAGATTTTTCCTATATATTTCTATGTAAAACTTTGATCCTCCATTGTGGCCCCGCCCTACCCCCGGGGGTCATGATTTGAACAAACTTGAATCTACACTACCTGGGGATGCTTCCATATAAATATGACTCTTCATGGCTTTACTGTTCTTGAGAAGAAGATTTTTAAAGATTTTTCCTATATATTTCTATGTAAAACTTTGATCCTCCATTGTGGCACCGCCCTACCCCCGGGGGTCATGATTTGAACAAACTTGAATCTACACTACCTGGGGATGCTTCCATATGAGTTTCATCTTTCCTGGCCCTGTGGTTCTTGAGAAGAAGATTTTTTAAAGATGCTATTCATTTTCACTAATTCTTAATTATCTCCCCTTGAAAGAGGGCGTGGCCCTTCATTTGAACAAACTTGAATCCCCTTCACCCAAGGATGCTTTGTGGCAAGTTTGGTTGAAATTGGCCCAGTGGTTCTGGAGAAGAAGTCGAAAATGTGAAAAATTTACAGACAGACGGACTACAGACAAAATGTGATCAGAAAAGCTCACTTGAGCTTTCAGCTCAGGTGAGCTAACAAGAGGCCCAAGGGCCTTAATGGTCACCTGAGTATAATACAACAATTTAGAAGTTAAATACACTGATAGATGAAGCTTTGTTGCCCTAAAGCAAGAGAAGTAGGAAGATCAGGATCAACAAAATAATTAGTCTAATATTCAGTATCAACTCATAACTTAAGTTCTAATCTGTCCCCCACTTAACACTATCACCATGCAGACTATAAACAAACTATTTGTGCTTCTGTTCTATTTTTAAACCCATATTAAGACCTCTAGCATTGACCTCTCTTATGGTCTTTGAAGAACTTTTAATAAGATAAGTTATTTTTGTCTCATTTTATTTATCTATTACTTACAGGTCTACCTGAATATTAAAACTAAGAAAGTACTTTTTGAATTATACCATAAACATTCTTGCATAATTATCTTATTCTATTAACCTTTCAAATACATTACCGGTATTTACAGTGATTAATTATCAAAGGTGAATGGAAAAGAGGAATAACTTCTCTCAGTAGAATACAAATTAATAGAGCCCTGCCCAGGACCAGAATGCTTAGACAAATGGTCCAGATGTTCAAAAATCTGGTAGAAATACGCTTACTCATATCATTTAAACTTTTACTCAGTTTGCTTCCGATATCCCAGAAGCAGAGAAGAATTTCACAGGTACAATGCATTTTCACTATAGATTCAACAAAGCCTTACCCTAATACAAGAACCCAAGACCAAGGGTCAAGAAATTTACAAATTTGGAAGAGTTACCCACATCATCATAACTATGGTCTTCAAAGAATTAACACTTTTCCACTATATCATCAAAAGCTGCCCCCCCTCCCCCCCCCCCCCCCCCATTATGCCAGAACCCCTGACCCTAGGACCACAAGATTTAAAAATACTGTTTGAAGCTCCCATTTTCATCATAGCTAAGCAATTTATTTATCAGCTCAACACTACGGAGCATACAGGATTAATTAATGATTAATTTATAGAATTAATGCTTTTTCACTATATAATCAATAGAGCCCCCCCCCCTTCCTCAAGAACCCCAAAAACAGAGGCCATATATTTAAAAATTTTGGAAGAGGCATCCTTGCCTATCATAATCATGCACTTAGTTTGTTTAAATAATCTCCAGTAGCAGAGAAGAAGATTTTCAAAGAATCAATGCATTTTCACTATATAATCAATAGAGCCCCGCCCTAACACCAGAACCCCTGACCCTGGGGCCATGAAATTCACAATTTTTAAAAAGGCATCCTTATGCATCATAACCATGCACTTAGTTTGTTTAAATAATCTCCAGTAGCAGAGAAGAAGATTTTCAAAGAATTAATGCATTTTCACTATATAATCAATAGAGCCCCGCCCTAATACCAGAACCCCTGACCCAGGGGCCATGGCTTTCACAATTCTGGAAGAGGCCCACCTCCTCATCATAACTATGTACTTAGTTTATCACCTTAATGCCCAGGAGCAGAGGAGAAGATTTTCAAAGAATTAATGCATTTTCACTATATAGTCAATAGAGCCCCGCCTTAACACCAGAACCCCTGACCCTGGGGCCATGAAATTCATAATTTTGAAAGAGGTACTCTTGCTCATCATAACTATGTACTTAGTTACTTTATTAAATATCCAGACCAGAGAAGAAGATTTTCAAAGAATTAATGCATTTTCACTATATAATCAATAGAGCCCCACCCTTATACCAGAACCCCTGACCCTGGGGCCATGAAATTCACAATTTTGGAAGAGGCACTTTTGCTCATCATAACTATGTACTTAGTTACCTTATTTAATACCCAGGACCACAGGAGAAGATTTTCAAAGAATTAATGCTTTTTCACTACATAATCTATAGAGCCCCGCCCTAACACCAGAACCCCTGACCCTGGGGCCTTGAATTTCACAATTTTGAAAGAGGCACTCTTGCTCATCATAACTATGTACTTAGTTACTTTATTTAATACCCAGGAGCAGAGAAGAAGATTTTCAAAAAATTAATGCATTTTCACTATATAATCAATAAAGCCCTGCCCTAACACCAGAACCCCTGACCCTGGGGCCATGAAATTCACAATTTTGGAAGATGCTCTCTTACTCATCATAACTATGTACTTAGTTACTTTATTTAATACCCAGGAGCAGAGAAGAAAATTTTCAAAGAATTAATGCATTTTCACTATATAATCAATAGAGCCCCGCCCTTACACCAGAACCCCTAACCCTGGGGCCATGAATTTCACAATTTTGAAAGAGGCACTCTTGCTCATCATAACTATGTACTTAGTTACTTTATTTAATATCCAGGAGCAGAGAAGAAGATTTTCACTATATAATCAATAGAGCCCCGCCCTAACTCCAGAACCCCTGACCCTGGGGTCATGAAATTCACAATTTTGGAAGATGCTCTCTTACTCATCATAACTATGTACTTAGTTACTTTATTTAATACCCACGAGCAGAGAAGAAGATTTTCAAAATATTAATGCATTTTCACTATATAATCAATAGAGCCCCGCCCTTACACCAGAACCCCTGACCCTGCAGCCATGAAGTTCACAATTTTGAAAGAGGCACTCTTGCTCATCATAACTATGTTCTTAGTTACTTTATTTAATACCCAGGAGCAGAGAAGAAGATTTTCAAAAAATTAATGCATTTTCACTATATAACCAATAGAGCCCCGCCCTTACACCAGAACCCCTGACCCTGCGGCCATGAATTTCACAATTTTGAAAGAGGCACTCTTGCTCATCATAACTATGTACTTAGTTACTTTATTTAATACTCAGGAGCAGAGAAGAAGATTTTCAAAAAATTAATGCATTTTCACTATATAATCAATAGAGCCCTGTCCTAACACCAGAACCTGACCCTGGGGCCATGAATTTCACAATTTTGGAAGAGGCACTCTTGCTCATCATAACTATGTACTTAGTTACTTTATTTAATACCCAGGAGCAGAGAAGAAAATTTTCAAAGAATTAATGCTTTTCACTATATAATCAATAGAGCCCCACCCTTACACCAGAACCCCTGACCCTGGGGCCATGAATTTCACAATTTTGGAAAAGGCACTCTTGCTCTTCATAACTATGTACTTAGTTACTTTATTTAATACCCAGGAGCAGAGAAGAAGATTTTCAAAGAAATAATGCACTTTCACTATATGACCTATATAGCCCCACCCTGGGGCCACAACCCCTGACCCTGGGGCCATGAATTTCACAATTTTGGTAGAGGGCTCAATGCTTCTTACAATCATGCCAACAGTTTGACTGCTTGATGTCCAGGAGTAAAGAAGAAGATTTTTAAAGATTGCATTATTTTTGGTGGTTTTAGCCCCACCCCTCAGGCCCCAGGGGGGCAGGGACTATGAAATTCACAATTTTTGTTCATCTTCACCCATTGATGCTATATGCCAAATTTGGTTGAAATTGCGGTTTCAGAGAAGAAGCTAAAAATGTTCAAATGTTAACGCACAACGCACACCAACGGATGAGAACGGATAGCAATAGGTCACCTGAGTGACTCAGGTGACCTAAAAATAATAATAATAAAATAAACAGTAATTTCTCTGTTACTCAGATTTGGATGTTGTATGTCAGATTCTTAGCATAATTTTTTTTAAGTGTCACCCAAGTATAAGAATAAAACAAAACTGCATGAAATCGTACAAGCGTTTATTACACTGTACATGTATCAATATTGATAAAATTTCCCATACAATGAAGTCATACCTGCATAAAATCCCCATAGAGGGCTGACATCAAGGCAAATGCCATGGCAACTTGTAAGGTATACAGCAAAAAAGCTGCAAAAGATAAATGATGCAAATCATCCTAAACCACATCCCTTCATAGAGTCTTATACACAACTCTTAAATTAACTTTTGCAGATAATTTCTCTGTCCCTGAATTTTCCAAATTCATATCCCCTCCTCTGATTCCAGATTTAGCTGTGAGAGTCCTGTTTACAGCCAGATTTAGCTGGGAGAGTCCTGTTTACAGCCAGATTTAGCTGGGAGAGTCCTGTTTACAGCCAAGTGACAAGTAAGGGTTTGTGTAAGCCATAAGATCATAAAATAGTTAAAGTCAGTGTAACAGATGTACAAATGAAGTTGCAGATTTAAAGTCAATGTATCAGGTGAGCAGGTGTAGTAATTTCAAATAAGAACAGGTATTCTCATAAACAAACTGTTTCAAAAAGTTAAAATAATAGATTTAGTAGTGATATAGCAGACTTCCATGTAAAACACAGCAGATTTACAGGTCAAGTAATGGACGTCACGGCCATATATAAAGTTATATATGACTAATGAGGCAATGTATGACTTACAAGTCTTGTAATATAAAAGACTAATAGTTCAAATAACAAAATTACAGGTACTGTAACTAACTTGTAATGTACATTTAACATAACAAATGAACAGATATTGTAAGACAATTACATGTATCAAGCGATTTACATGTAAGATTTAAACATGTAACATAAGGGTCCAACACGTAATGTAAGAGACTAACATTAACTTCAGCACTTACATGTGATGTAAGACATTTTTATGTAAAAGATAGATATTTACATTTAATGAGAGAGAGTTACATGTGACATTGGAGTTACTTAAGAGATTTACGGGTAACATAAGAGCCTTATATGTAACATAAGAGATTTACATGTAACATAAGAGACTTTGATGTAAAGTAAGAGATTTACATGTCAGATAAAACTTATATGTAACAAGAAATTTACATCCAACATAAGTGATTTACATGTAAAATGAACCTTATATGTAACATAAGAGATTTACATGTAACAAAAGAGATTTAAATGTAATATAAGAGAATTACAGGTAATACAAGAGATTTACATGTAGCATAAGAGACTTAAATGTAATAGAAGAAATTAACATGCAACATAGATTTAAATGTAACAAAAGAGGTTGAAACATAAGAGATTTATATAAGTAACATAAAAGATCTACATGTAAAAGAACTATATAAAGGTAAAGAATTACAGGTACACAGACTTACATGTAAGTACACCTGGAGTAAGGCCTGTATGTTCTCCATGTGTGTTGTCATACACCAGCTTTCCACCATACCATAGAACCATAGCTATTGCACCATAAGCCAAAATACCCACTATACCCTCAAATGCACCTGGAACGCAGAAGAACAATCATTTTCAAGTGTGAAAAAGTGAAAATAACAAGGGGAAAAAATAAGCCTGTATATAGTACTCAACACTTAAATTTTTTTCTTAAATAAGAATATCTATTTCAGTTTTTATTTGAATTTATTGTACTATTATACTAACTATAAGTAATGTAAACTAACCCAGACTGATATAAACATAGCAGTAGATTATTTAATTTTGATGGTTCTGGTTACCATAAGCTATAGCCAGCTTCTTCCCGACTTTGTAGCTCTTCTCCACTTCTTCACTGTAAAGGCTGGACGCCTTGGATTCCCCGGCAAAGGATCGGACAGTCCTGATGCTGGAGATGTTCTCCTCAGCCAGGGTACCAGCGTCAGCTAAACGATCCTGAAACTTCTGTCTCATATTCTTCACAAACTTCCCTTAAAGTGTAATCACAAACTTCCCTTAAAGTGCAAATGTAATCACAAACTTCCCATAAAGTGTAAATGTAATCACAAACTTCCCTTAAAGTGTGTAAATGTAATCACAAACTTCCCATAAAGTGTAAATGTAATCACAAACTTCCCATAAAGTGTAAATGTAACCACAAACTTAATCACAAACTTCCCTTAAAGTGTAAGTGTAATCATAAACTTCTCTTAAGTGTAAATGTAATCACAAACTTCCCTTTAAATGTAATCGCAATCTTTCCCTTAAAGTGTAAATGTAATCACAATCTTCCCTTAAAATGTAAATGTAATCACAAACTTCCCTTCAAGTGTAAATGTAATCACAAACTCAACTTCAAGTGTAAATATATTGTGTCTAAAATACTGACAATAACAATTAAAGCTGGAGGTAGATGACTTATTTGTGTGCTCTGTCATGAAATAGCTAGGACAGATATAATTACTGCACTGCACTAAAAGACTTTACCATAATTAAGGATAAGTACATACCATATTGTACAGCTACGATTGAAACAACAGGAACCACAGCCAACAATACTCCAGTTAAAGCCGCATTCAGATAAAACATTAAGATAAGAGATCCCAGCATCTGTAGAGTGTATCGCACCAGCATAGATACATTCACCTGTCAATCACAGACATACATCAACATCTGTAAAGTGTACCACACCAACATAGATATATTCTTCTGTCGATCACAAACATACATCAACATCTGTAAAGTGTACCAACATAGATACATTCACCTGTCAATCACAAACATACATCAACATCTGTGAAGTTTACCACACCAACATAAATATATTCTTCTGTCAATCACAAACATACATTAACATCTTTAAATTGTACCACACCAACATAGATACATTCACCTGTCAATCACAAACATACATCAACATCTGTAAAGTGTACCACACCAACCTAGATACATTCTTCTGTCAATCACAGTTATACATCAACATCTGTAAAGTGTACCAACATAGATACATTCACCTGTCAATCACAGACATACATCAATATCTGTAAAGTGTACCACACCAACATAGATACATTCTTCTGTCAATCACAGACATACATCAACATCTGTAAAGTGTACCACAGCAGCACAGATACATTCTTCTGTCAATCACAAACATACATCCTTTGTTTACATTACTTCCTTTTCAATTCAGCTGTTTAACTAATATTTTTTAGTTATCGGTACTATTGAACTATTGTGATTATTTCAACATTTCAAAACAACTAAGTATCAGTCACTTAAGAGTATTTCAGTAAAGTGTACTCACAGTGGCTGCATTCTGAACAACCTGTGTATCTGATGCCAGTCTGTTACATAGTTCACCTGTCCTGTTGATAACAAACACAGCTAAACTTACTAACTATCATTTAAAGAAGTACAACATCAGTACATGTATCAAAAAAAAAAAAAACGTAAAAACACCAATGAAATATTAAAACTCCACATTAATATCTACATATAAAGCTTGTCTTTTTTCCATTTTTAAAAATTCTGAAATTATTATTCTGTGTCTATAGCTTGATTTAAGTATATATACATGTACAATAACAAATTGCTATATCCTCATTAGTTTTGATCAGATATTCAAATTTACATTGTAGAATGTTATACAGGTTTATTTCATGCCAATTCTGTGATAATTATTATACACTTCTTTGCATTTAGGTAAAGTTATCCAAAAAGTTTAAAATATTCTTAAAAGGATTATTTTCAATTCTAGCTTATGTTAGCATCTCATTTTTACATTCTGAGGTGATTTGAGAGTTTTTGTCTTTTTTGGTGAAAGTTTGACTTCCCTTCTCCTATACAGACAGTAAGACATACATACTGTTTTACCAAACATACCTATTGGTATCAAAGAAGGCAATGTCTTGCTGGATAATGTGATCAAACAAATGTTTCCTAAGTCTGGCAACCAATCTCTGTCCCGCTAGAGTGAAAAGCCAGGCCCGAATCACCGCAAAGATAGCATAAAGAACATAAATTAACACCAAGATCACCACAGTGTTTGTCAGCTCACCTACAAAAAATAACACATCTGTCAACAAATCAAATACACATATTTATGACGCAATTCCTTCAACATAGGCACCGTTGTACCCACTTTTGCACCCATTTTTCATAAAACCAGAGTACACATATAATAAAAATTTCCTGTCATTTTCTTCATATTACTTCAAATTACACAGTTTATATAATTTATTTTATTATCATTATGATTATCGGTGTTATCTTTTGAAGTCATCCATAAAATAAGAATAAAATACCCATGCTTTTCTGAGCAGCATCTACCACTGCACCAAAGAAGAGGGGAGCAGCTGTTTGAGCCCCACTGGAGACCAGTAATCCAAGGGATCCTCCCAATAGAATCCCCCACTCCTGTTAAAAGTCATACAAGTGCGAATTGTTAACTCCCAATAGAATACCCCACTCCTGTTAAAAGTCATACAAGTGCAAACTGTCAACTCCCAATAGAATCCCCCACTCCTGTTAAAAAATCATAAAAAAGCAAATTGTTCACTCCTAATAGAATCCCCAACTCCTGTTAAAAAGTCATACAAGTGCAAACTGTCAACTCCCAATAGAATCCCCCACTCCTGTTTAAAAGTCATACAAGTGCAAACTGTCAACTCCCAAAAGAATCCCCCACTCCTGTTAAAAAGTCATAAAAAGGCAAATTGTCAACTCCCAATAGACTCCCAATAGAATCCCCCATTCCTGTTAAAAAGTCATAAAAGTGCAAATTGTCAACTCCCAATAGAATCCCCCACTCCTGTTAAAAAGTCATACAAGTGCAAACTGTCAACTCCCAACAGAATCCCCCACTCCTGTTAAAAGTCATACAAGTGCGAATTGTTAACACCCAATAGAATCCCCAACTCCTGTTAAATGTCATACAAGTGCAAACTGAAAACTCCCAGTAGAATCCCCCACTCCTGTTAAATGTCATACAAGTGCAAACTGAAAACTCCCAGTAGAATCCCCCACTCCTGTTAAATGTCATACAAGTGCAAACTGTCAACTCCCAATAGAATCCCCCACTCCTGTTAAATGTCATACAAGTGCAAACTGAAAACTCCCAGTAGAATCCCCCACTCCTGTTAAATGTCATACAAGTGCAAACTGAAAACTCCCAGTAGAATCCCCCACTCCTGTTAAATGTCATACAAGTGCAAACTGTCAACTCCCAACAGAATCCCCCACTCCTGTTAAAAGTCATACAAGTGCGAATTGTTAACACCCAATAGAATCCCCAACTCCTGTTAAATGTCATACAAGTGCAAACTGAAAACTCCCAGTAGAATCCCCCACTCCTGTTAAATGTCATACAAGTGCAAACTGAAAACTCCCAGTAGAATCCCCCACTCCTGTTAAATGTCATACAAGTGCAAACTGTCAACTCCCAATAGAATCCCCCACTCCTGTTAAATGTCATACAAGTGCAAACTGAAAACTCCCAGTAGAATCCCCCACTCCTGTTAAATGTCATACAAGTGCAAACTGAAAACTCCCAGTAGAATCCCCCACTCCTGTTAAATGTCATACAAGTGCAAACTGAAAACTCCCAGTAGAATCCCCCACTCCTGTTAAATGTCATGCAAGTGCAAACTGAAAACTCCCAGTAGAATCCCCCACTCCTGTTAAATGTCATACAAGTGCAAACTGAAAACTCCCAGTAGAATCCCCCCCTCCTGTTAAATGTCATACAAGTGCAAACTGAAAACTCCCGGTAGAATCCCCCACTCCTTTTTGAAAGTCATACAAAATAAAAATTTGACTTTTACTGATATTACAATAATACTTTTGACTATTACACAGCTCAGTTATAATTTATCAGAATACCGGTATTATACAGAGATGAACAAAATTGATATCAATTCTAAAACTCACTGGTTTAGCAAGCAACAGCAATCTTTTGATATCCACCTTTTTTTTGACAGGTTTTCCTTCCTTGTCTATTTCCTGACCTTTATCATTAAATCTGTGTAAAATCCTCACTATCTTCAACCGCCTCATTGCACGATCACTGAATAAACTAAGTATAAACTCTAAAACACTGAAAGACACTGATGATATGACTAAAACATTGTATGTAACATGCATTGTAACATAATGTTCACCATTCAATATACAGTTCAAAACCATCCCTCCTTTTACGGAGGAGAATATAAGAGATACTAGAAAAAGCAATTTTAAAGCAGTCTTTAGGATAAAACATAATGTCTGTAGACTCCGATCGTATGGACTGTGTATCTGTTCGTAGGATTTATTCTCTAGAATTGGTAGTACAGTGACAATTACGGCAGTTTTCAGGCCGGCTAAAAGGGCCAAGTCAAACACTGATTCAGTGAAATGAAAGTCTGTTATGTTGTCCACAAAGTACTTGGTGTGACCACCTACAAAATTAAAGAAATAATGCGAGATACATCAATCTAACATCAGTTTCTCTTTTTTAGTGCATAAAATTACTATTACATGATGGTATGATCAAACCTCTTAACTCCATTAATACCCTAACTCCGCCACTTTTAGGACACTCTGCACTGTTTTTAAACATGTTAAATGAATACGATTATGATGTCATTTTTTGCATGCTGAAAATTGACATTCAAATGCCTTCAAATCATAACAGTCAAGTTCAAGAATGCATCAAAAACAAATAACAATTCCATTTAATCTATTGTATCTTTCACATTTTATGTGAAATCAGTAAACACCTTTTTCTTCATATGCTATTACATTGATATCTCTGGCATGTGCATCAACACAGGGTTTGAAATTAACAGTCGCCCACTCACAATTTGCGACTAATGTTCCATGTGGGCGACTTAAAATTACATTCAAGTTGCCCGCATGGCGATTAGAAAATTTACAATAATAAATATTTGTTTTCCAATTTTGTCCGAATGTTTTGTATTTTTCTCTTGAAAAATTTCGTAATCAGTAAAGTGCTTTATAATTACCCGTACGAAGTACTTAAACATAAAGCGTCTAAGTGATTGTGTCGGGCACAATGTGGCATCGTCGCGTCAATGAGCCCAAGAAACCAAAAAGTACTGTTGTTATTTCTGAATGAAAACGTGCCTTGTGCTCTATATATGATATTGAATGATCATATCAATCTTCATAAACAGAAGAGTTCCACTTCAAATTTAGATAAGTCATGCATAATGTTACAACGGATAGAAAAGAAACACGAAGCACATGATAAAAAAAACGAAAAATGGGGTTGTTGTTTCTATATTCAATAGAAGGTGTGATAATCTGTGGGCGAATAAATTTTGACGTGGGCCCCAGATTTGCAAGGTTCAGTAGCCCACATGGCTATCAAGGATTACAAGTTAGTTTAAAACCCTGCAACATGCTCATTTTCACATGTCAGTCATATTTATGAAGGTCTATGTCAAAGGATTGACATGACATGCCATACTGAATACGGCTGAAAACATTTTATTTTTCATCTACATTTGCCCTAATGCACTTTAAGTTGGAGATCACACTAGTGCAACATTATAATTAAATGTGATTTTCTGTTGTTGATATTTTTCCTACAATTCATAACATTATTTTAAAATCTTAAAAACTATTCTTTTCCATTAACAAGTTTAAAAAAGGGGGACAAAAAATAAAATAGGAAAAAATTCTATTTAATACCTTGACATATTGTAGAGGGCCCTGGGGACGGTGTTAGGTTCAATGGACACATTATATTTATGTACATGGATGTGATACTAGTTCGATTTAGTGGTATGTGCTATATACATAAGCCCAATAACAAGTTTATTACTTAGTGAAGCAAATGAGAAACAAGTCAAAAAATAATTCAGAGAATAATGCAGCATATTTTCCACTTATGGTGACGGAGTTTGGGTACTAAGAGATTATATATATGATTACATGAGTTTTAATTTACCTGTCAACCACATAATACATGACATAATTCCATCAATAATAACAAGACTAATAAAGATGTTGGTGTATCTTAGTACAGGTAACGTGTATCTGTGATTCCCAAGCAACGCTTTATCTTCATTTTCTTCCATCTCTGGAGCATTATTCACTGTACCATTGACTTTAGCCATGACTCTTCTTCTGAAACAAATGATCGATGATATCATCATCATATTGTAGTAATTAAGTAATTATGTTGACAAATTACACTTATATTTATGCTAACTTAGTAACGGTTCTTTAATTCTTCAATCCGATCGCTTCTGTTATGATAAATTAATATCCAGTATTTAGAACATAGCGTTCAATAAACTTACGCAATCACATGTAAATATCGGGTACAACACTTGCTAAACATTCATTTTCTCCAAAATGATATAGAAAAAGATAATATAGTTTTATATTCCTTATCATGCACCCCTTCCCAAAAAGTACCTTAGAAGAAGAAAAATCCAAATCAAGGTAAAAGTCTAGTCTGCAATCTTTGCGTCTGCTTTCATCGATCAATGTCACAACGATGCTTTGAATTTTTATGCGTTATCATTGTGTGGAGAAACGTTTGTATCATACGTATTATTAAAACTTTATGGATATGATATATCAATTATACAATAAACATAACAGTATAGTAGATATTACAAATTAAGCTCTGGAGTGCCCTGGCCATGATTTGGCTTAGATCCAACATTGTAAAAAAAAAAACAAAAACAAAAAAACGTTAGGCCACCTTTAAAAAATTGTTTGTTTGCCCTCTCCCTACTGCCTACCGACTGACTAAAAATCAGCTCGACTCAAAACTTTTTTTTAGACCTTCAAAAAGGATTTTTTTTATTCATTGATAACTAGGCCTATTTTAACTTCACATTTGCAGGTGTTTTTGAATAAAAAAAATCTTCCCCTATCCATTTTTTATGCTGAGTCGGGACAAGCAAACATTTTTCTAGAGATGGCCTTATATAAGAGTTCATTTTTTTTCGACATTGGACTAAATATTTTGAAACATCTAAAATATTCAACGGCGTATAAGTGCCATTTGAATTTTGCAGAAAAAAAAATCGTTTGTGCGATACAATTTTCTAAATCGTTCGCACGATACCTGCAGTACTAACTCTTTTGTAGGGCAAATTAATAACTTTTGGCAAAGTTTTTGATGACAGATAATTAAATGACGTATATATCAAACAATTTTTTTTAATACCAATTGTCACATATATGTTTATAATATGGCATTACAACATTTTATCATTAATGAATATAATAAACAAATACAAAAAAAAATTATAATTGTGACAACTGAGAGGAGAGAGAGAGAGGTAAGGGGGTTGAGAAAGGTAAAAAAAAAAAAAAAAAAATAAGAGCATGATCAAAGATAAATGTCTGTTCATTAAAGTACTGGTAAGAGTATGTCCAAGCATTGTGCTAAATGTCTTTAAGTGCCTATTCGCAGGGTCTTACATAAGTGGAAGCCAATTTTTCCATTTATTATTAAACTCTTTAATTTGATTACTTTTTGTTGCGCTATATTTCATGGTAGATAGTAATGTTTTAACATCTCACGTAATCCTTGTAATCTCAAAACCTCATTATGACATTTAGTTCTGTATATAAATGACTTAATACATAACAGTATTGTATTTAATTCCTTACTATTGGGTATTGGGTTTCCAAGTATGAATGTACAATTATCTATTGGAATTCTATATTATGAGCTTCACAAAGAATGGTAAAACTATTTATAAGTTCTTGAACCTTCTGGCATTCCCACATAATATGAAAAATTGTTTCCTCACTTGTCTGACAGAAGCTACACAATTTAGTATCTTTCAAACCCATTTTATATAAAATTTTATTTGTAACTAAGGTATGTTGATTTATTCTGAATTGTAGCCATTGTAATTTAGAACTTTTTGTACATTGAAAAGGAATTTTGTATAGCATTTCCCATAGGGAATCTTGAATTTCAAAATGTTTACTCCATTTCACTTTTGAGAAAGGTACTACATGTTCTGTATTCAATATATTATACATAGGTTTTGTTCCTTTTTTAGATAAACAGAATAATTTTAAATAGAAAGGTAGAATGGACTTTGGGTTTGATCTTTCTTTGTTTACTTTTTCTGCAGCCATAGCTACTTTTATAACTTTCTGTAGACTCGTATAGGTTAAAAAATTGGTTTCTATATTAAATTTTTCTTGAAGTTCTTCTAATTTTAGAAAAGTTCCCTGTTCATCTAACAAATCTGAAATAAATATTACAACATTGATAAACCATTTAGAGTAAAAAATGGGCTTATTGTCAATTTTGAGTTTTTTATTGTGCCATAATGGTTGAGAGATGAAATCTTCCCAGGAATCTATTTTCATTTTGTCTTCTATGTTCTTTAAGGCAATTAATGTATCTTTCCAAAAATTATTAGCTATACTTTGTAAAATTAGTTCAATATAATTTGAACCAGTATTAAATAATTTTTCAAAATTAAAGGCTTTTTGAATCAGTGATCTCCATTTTGAATCCTGGCCATTGAGTAGTCTTTTGATCCAAGATGATTTTAAGCCCTTAATGTAGTTAATTTATATCGATCATATTCAATCCACCACTCTTGTAATCTTGAGTAATTTGTTTTCTTTTTATCTTGTCCACTTTAGATCTCCATAGAAAATTAAACATAACATTATTTAGATTTTTAACAAAACATTCAGAAGGTGAAGGTAAAGCAATAAAGAGATGGTTTAACTGTGCTATTAGTAGTGATTTTATACTAGTAAGTGAAATCCTACCCAAGGGAGTTGTACGTCTTTTACTCCATATTGTAGTATTATATTCTTAATTTTGACCAAATTTTTTGTCATAATTAAGTTTTGGAATTCTAGTTAAGTCCACGTCAAAATAAATACCTAATACTTTAAATTGTGTTGTCCACTGGAAATTCATTTCATCAAGTAATCTTTCATTTGAATACTTTTTGCTTCCTATCCATACTATTTGTGTCTTAGAGAGATTAATTTTAAGTCCTGATAATTTATAAAATTTATTTATTTCCTCAATACAGTTTCTTAGGGATTGTCCTGTTCCATCTAGTATAACTAGCGTGTCATCGGCATATTGAGACATTAAGTATTCCCCCTCATCAATTTTAATACCTTTAATTTTTTTGTTATTTTTTATTTTTAAAGCTAAAATTTCTGCACATAGTAAAAATAAATATGGTGAAATTGGATCAGCCTGACGACAACCACGGCCTAGTTTTAAAAAAATTGGATAAATGACCTGCTTGATTGATAGCTGATACAGTATTACATTGAAATACTGAAATCCATCTTCTTAGAGAAGGCCCAAAATGCTTTATTAATAAAATTCCATGACACTGTGTCAAAAGCTTGTTCAAAATCAATCATTAACAACAATCCAGGGATATTTCTTTCTTCTGTATAATGCATTAAATCGTAAATTAACCTAGTATTTTCACCTATGTATCTTCCGGGTACAAAACCTGTCTGGTCTGAACTTATGATTGTGTTCAAGATATTTTTCATTCGACTTGCTATACAGCCAGAACCTATTTTACAGACAACATTTAGTAAAGATATTTATAACCATAATTTATTGATCTTACTATGAAATTACCTAGCTGTTTCCAAAAACTTTGAAGAATTCTGTTGTAAAGCCATCGCTTCCAGGACTTTTATCATCTGACATGTTTTTCAAAACTAGTAATGTTTCACTCGAAGATATATCCCCTTCAAGACTATTCTTTTGTGTATCACTAAGTTTTTCCGCAGAAATATCCCAAGTATGATCACTTAGGTCAACATCTGTTACCTCAGAATTAGCCTCATAGAGTATTTCATAATATTTTTCAATTTCCAGAAGAATGTCTTTCTGATTTGTTACTTCCGAATCCATTGAATCATCTTTAATCAATTTAGGGATTATTTTAATTTCATAGTGTCTGTTCTCAAGGTTGAGAAAGTAATTAGTAGGTTTTTCTCCTTCATTCGTCCATCAAACAATATCAAACAATTGCTTTTACATCATATTTCACCAAAATTCTACAAAATTTAAATTGCACAGATATACGCCGTCGTAATAATGATACATGAGAAGACATAATATTTCATATGCATCCGACGATTCGGAACGACCATTTGATTCGGGGGGTGGGGTGGGGGTGCTACATTTTGGAAATAAATAATCTGTCCTTGACTGGCAAGAAAGAAATAGGCCTAATCTGTCCTTACTGGCACTGGCATGAAAATAAATAATTGCCAGCCCCCTTTCAGAATCAAACGGTCGTCCCCTTACATTCAAGCAAGTAGTTTTGAGGAGGCGTAACCCCTTTTTCTAAAAAAAAAATAATAATAAGAAAATGCTCATTTAGAGGTTGATACACCCCGGGCCAAAATCTTTTTTGATCTGGTATAGTCAAATCCCTCCTATTTTCATGGACCCTAACCTCCCACCCAAACACTCTAAATAAATTTTTGAGTTTGAAGAATTCTCTTTTTAGGACTTATCAAAGTTTTTTCAAGTTAATTAGTTGTCATTTTTTTCCTTCCTGCCCCGTCCCCTCACTTCGATGCTACGTGCATGACATTTTTTTTCTCTCTAAAAAGGATGAAGATATCCCTCGAAGTACAATATACACCGAGTCTGAAGGGCGAGGTGAATATTAATTAATTGTACTTCTCGGGTGACTAAATCATCGTATTGACCTCAAAAACTGCAATAATTGTATACTATTTATAGACCACTGACACAGATGACTCTAACGTTTAATTTGTGTCTCTGAAATAGACTAAGGTTTGTTAGACACAGGCCCGTAAAACCGGGGAGGGTGTGTGTGTATTCCCCATTTGCATTTTAAAAACAATTTTAAATAAAACAAAGCTTATTTACAGTTTTCTCCCCTCAATAACTTTGCAAGTACATGTATATACTATAAATTAATGAATAGTATAATTCAACTGATATTTCCCATGCCGACGGATTTAAGGGTACAAAGGCGCATCCGGCGCGCGACTCTTCCTTGTTTAAATGAGAAAGAAATTTAAACATGATTTATGCCTCAGCATAAATAAAGTCCTATAAAACTAATGCCATTAATTTAAAGAGCAATATGATTAGCTGTATTTTCACACACACACACACACACACACACACACACACAAAATCGAATGAATTAAATCTTTCTTTAATTAATAGCTACAAAATTTAATGATTTGACTCCCAGAAAGTACATATTTAATTATTTTTATTGATTAAATAATTTTGCCTGTACCAATAACTGTTCCTCCTATGTATATTCCATTACAAAGACGGCTATTTGACATAGTTTTATTTGGCATGCACTAAATGTTTTTGTTCCTGGTGATTATAAGTTATAAGTTGGTTGCTTTTACGGTGTTTCAAAGCTGATCACCCTTTAGTATTGAAAATGGTTTTGTGAATTTCTGTTGTTGAGTTCTGAGGGCTATCTATCTTTCATCTTTTTGAGAGAAATTGTAGTACTCAGGTATTCTCTCTAAGTCCCAAACAAAGTTAAGTTGACAGAAAACTGTGCACCCCCCACCCCCCAGTGGTATTATCTGTTTCTTCTCCCCATTCGTGTTGGTTCGTGATGAAATGATTTTCAAGATTGTGGGTGTGCTGGGGGGAGGGGGGGTCTCAGGACTCAATCCATCAGTAAGTATTTGTTTTATTTCATTGTTTCCGGTGATAAAGTCAGAACTCTTCTATGGTTCTCTTTGTACCAATTTTGGTAAATGGGGAGGAGAAGACCTTAGAAGCTCCAAAATCAACTAGGAACTATTTTGAAAATCTACTGGGATAGCGTTCGTAAATAATAATAAATTGTTGCTGGAGAAAGATAAATTTTTCTGAATTCTGAGGAAATGACTTGCTATGGTTTTTAAATGCACTGTTAACCTTCTCCGAGCCTCTCTTGAATTCCTGTCCAAAGAAAGAGGACGTACAAGGCGAGGACACCCCCCCCCCCCCGCTCTGGGACAATATATTTCTCAATTTGCAAAGTTCACAGAAAAGTTATATTTTTCTAAAATATTGTTTTCAGTAATGGCATCTTCAACACATTTGATTCAATTATTTTATTGAATGACTTTTTGATTGATAATCTGAGTGCTTTTAAAGTTGACAGTAAAGCATACTAGTATTTAGTGGAAAATGGGTTTATTGGAGCCACAAAAATAGGTTTTAAATATGAATGGATCAAGTCTCCATTCTTCATTCACGTTTGTTTGACGGAAAAGTAAATGTAAAATCTATTTCATGTTTCAAAAAGTGGAGTTTGAACCCATTTTATCATCCTCGCAAGCCAGAGGTCCTGAGTCAACACGTTGTCGTTGGACGACAACGTGTTGACTCAGGATCTCTGGCTTGCGAGGATGCCATTCTATATGAAAATCGAACATTTCCTAAAAAAAAAAAAAAAAATTGCGCTTCAACAAACTCGTTTATTCAAATCATACTGAAACCTATCAGTACAAGATTAAGTAGCGTAGTGGTTAACACCTTCAGTTTCACCCTTCACGAACTTTGGAGAGAGTTCGAATCATGCGTGAAGCTTTTTTTTTTCACATATATACCTTAAATATATAATAAAATAAAATTTAAACAGTAAAAAATATATCATTCGTCAATAATTCATTCAATAAAATATATGAAGCAAATATGTGAAAGATTATATTGACAATATAATTTTTGAAAACTACAACTTTTCGTGAACTTTTAGAATTGAAAAATGCCTTCCCTCAGAGCGGGTGATCATCCAAGCCTTGCAAGCCTTCATTTTTTTCAAAAGTATGAAGTCTCTGTACATCTTCATAGAATAGTTCTAATAAACCCTTTGTTGTTTGTATCTTTACTTACAAAGCAAGAAGGAGGTATGTTATGTGTAGACCTCTCCCTCTGTTTGTATAGCCATTTGTCTGCCTAGCTGACCTTCTTTCTGTCTATATATTTAAGTCATCTGTGTGTCTATCCAGTTTTCTGTCTAACCATCTTAAAATCTGTCTAGATACCTGTATGTCTATTTAGCAATCCGTCTGTCTATCTGTCCAGCTGTCTGTTTAACGATCTGTCTGTATAGATATCTGTATGTTTATTTAGCCATCTGTCTGTCTATCTAAAAATACTTGTGAACAGATATCAATAAAAGTTAAGAGACGACATAGAAATAATCAAAAATATTTGATAATAATGTAGATAACAGGCAGCTGACTTTTGGATATTCATCTTTTGCAATAAAGTACTGGTGAAAAAGTAATACGTTTGCAATTTCCCAATATTCTCAAAATTTTCATTGGAGTATTCTCCACCTATACACTACATACATGATGTCTACATTATCATGTACATCATCTAGCCATTCACCACCTATACAGTATGAAGTCTGCAAAAAAAAAAAATATACATGGTCTTATGACAATGCTTCCCCCCCCCTTTTTTTTTTTACTTCTGACCTTGACCTTTTGCCCTTTAAAACTGTAACGTCTTCCCCCAATTATCCTCCATTTTGAAGTAAATATGTTGAAGGGTACTTGATTTACCATGTCACATAAAAGTGTTGACAGACTTACAGATTGATCTAGTACATATGTATTTACTTTTAAGCACCTTCATTAAGAAGGTCCCTAATAGTTTGTGAAATTTATCTTTGCACCAAAATCTAATAAAAAGATTGTGTTTTTCCCTTTAGAATTTGATCCTCTTACACTACCACAGCTTCTTTCAAACATTTTTAGAAACCTTAAAAAAATTGCTCCTGAAAACCACAACTGTACAGATTTTATGGAATCAGGGTACATATATAAAGGACCATTCCTTTACTGGTAGGGGTATCATTTTAACATGCAGTCCCCTTTCTTCTTCATTAAGTTATACAGATACCAGAAGATGGCTTAATATTGTAGATAACAGAATTAGTGAAGATTGTATTTTGTATCTGTTTTATTTATAAACCTCACTCCGATGAATGTGTCTATGCCTAGAAGGCATAACGGAAATTGAACACAAATTAAACATGATTTATGAGTCTGTCTCTCTAATTATAAGAGATGGTTTTATTTATTATCTTAGAGGTCCTAAACATAATTGATGGTCATTTGCACAGTTGCTGTCCTTCAAACCCTTTCCACAATAGCACCCATCAAACATCAGAGAATGAAACATATATCACTATACATCTCACAACTACTGCTGCAATTGTGGTATGGATAACGACGGCTCTGCTGCTACGTGTATCTTGTAAAGAAAAGAAAAACGTAGAAAACATACATGTGGATTTGTGTAAATAAATACAACTTTATTTTTCTCTCTCATAATCATGCATTCATTCTACGACAGACAGACATATTTGACAATTTTAAGAATCATTACAGAAGTCCGTAAGCTATACTTTATGTACAGGAAACAACAGAGTGATAGAGTCACTAGGATACCACTTTTCCTGTGTCCTCTTTGCCTTGGTATCTTTTCTTTCCATGAGAAAATGGTATATAACGGTACTTAATCATATGCTGAAAATTAAACAAATATCCAAATTAAAAATTATTACAGCAGTGCACAGAAAAATATATAAATGGATTTTTACAAGGAACATTTGTACTTCTTTCCATAACAACTTTAAGCATTCCCCTGGTACAATAAACATTTGTCATAAATAACACTAAATCTTGTATCAAATGCAGCATTATTTCATAAGAGAACATGTATCACATGCTGTATTATTGTATGCCAAATTTGTTGTGACTAATCTTTATTTGTCACATGTATCACATGGTGTATTATTGTATGCCAGATTTGTTGTGACTAACCTTTATTTGTCACATATATCACATGGTGTATTATTGAATGTCAGATTTGTTGTGACTAACCTTTATTTGTCACATGTATCACATGGTGTATTATTGTACGCCAGATTTGTTGTGACTAACCTTTATTTGTCACATGTATCACATGGTGTATTATTGTATGCCAGATTTGTTGTGACTAACCTTTACTTGTCACATGTATCACATGGTATATTATTGTATGCCAGACTTGTTATGACTATAACCTTTATTTGTTACATGTATTACATGGTGTATTATTGTACGCCAGATTTGTTGTGACTAACCTTTATTTGTCACATGTATCACATACTGTATTACTGTATGCCAGATTTGTTGTGACTAACCTTTATTTGTTACATGTATCACATGGTGTATTATTGTATGCCAAATTTGTTGTGACTAACCTTTATTTGTCACATGTATCACACGGTGTATTATTGTACGCCAGATTTGTTGTGACTAACCTTTATTTGTTACATGTATCACATGGTGTATTATTGTATACCAGATTTGTTGTGACTAACCTTTATTTGTTACATGTATCACATGGTGTATTATTGTATACCAGATTTGTTGTGACTAATCTTTATTTGTTACATGTATCACATGGTGTATTATTGTATACCAGATTTGTTGTGACTAACCTTTATTTGTCACATATATCACATGGTGTATTATTGTATACCAGATTTGTTGTGACTAACCTTTATTTGTCACTTGTATCACATGCTGTATTATTGTATGTCAGATTTGTTGTGACTAATCTTTATTTGTTACATGTATCACATGGTGTATTATTGTATACCAGATTTGTTGTGACTAACCTTTATTTGTTACATGTATCACATGGTGTATTATTGTATACCAGATTTGTTGTGACTAACCTTTATTTGTTACATGTATCACATGGTGTATTATTGTATACCAGATTTGTTGTGACTAATCTTTATTTGTTACATGTATCACATGGTGTATTATTGTATGCCAGATTTGTTGTGACTAATCTTTATTTGTTACATGTATCACATGGTGTATTATTGTATGCCAGATTTGTTGTGACTAACCTTTATTTGTTACATATATCACATGGTGTATTATTGTATACCAGATTTGTTGTGACTAACCTTTATTTGTTACATGTATCACATGGTGTATTATTGTATACCAGATTTGTTGTGACTAACCTTTATTTGTCACATATATCACATGGTGTATTATTGTATGCCAGATTTGTTGTGACTAACCTTTATTTGTCACATATATCACATGGTGTATTATTGTATACCAGATTTGTTGTGACTAACCTTTATTTGTCACATGTATCACATGGTGTATTATTGTATACCAGATTTGTTGTGACTAACCTTTATTTGTTACATGTATCACATGGTGTATTATTGTATGCCAGATTTGTTGTGACTAACCTATATTTGTCACATGTATCACATGCTGTATTATTGTATACCAGATTTGTTGTGACTAACCTTTATTTGTCACATGTATCACATGCTGTATTATTGTACGCCAGATTTGTTGTGACTAATCTTTATTTGTCACATGTATCACATGCTGTATTATTGTATACCAGATTTGTTGTGACTAACCTTTATTTGTCACATGTATTACATGCTGTATTATTGTACGCCAGATTTGTTGTGACTAATCTTTATTTGTCAAAAGTATCACATGCTGTATTATTGTATGTCAGATTTGTTGTGACTAACCTTTATTTGTCACATGTATCACATGTTGTATTATTGTAAGCCAGATTTGTTGTGACTAACCTTTATTTGTCACATGTATTACATGCTGTATTACTGTATGTCAGATTTGTTGTGACTAACCTTTATTTGTCACATGTATCACATGCTGTATTATTGTATGTCAGATTTGTTGTGACTAACCTTTATTTGTCACATGTATCACATGTTGTATTATTGTATACCAGATTTGTTGTGACTAACCTTTATTTGTCACATGTATCACATGCTGTATTACTGTATGTCAGATTTGTTGTGACTAACCTTTATTTGTCACAAGTATCACATGCTGTATTACTGTATACCAGATTTGTTGTGACTAACCTTTATTTGTCAATGGTGTATTATTGTACGTCATATTTGTTGTGACTAACCTTTATTTGTCGTTTCATGGTTATCATAAACAAAATGATGAAATACATGACTAAAATTGGCCAGAACACTGGAATATTCAGGGCTTCAAAAAATGTGCATATCATTGCAATGACGATGGCTTTAGTTGTACTATACCTACAATAGAGAGGAACACAGAAATAAAGAAATGAACTGTGAAAAGATCTCCTCAACTTCTAAAAGATGATTCAGTCAGTGTTCATTATTCAACAAAGGACTTTCATGATATTCTGTTACATTCACTAAGCAAGATTTTTACAGCTTTATTAAAGCATGAATCTCATTTAAAATATATGTTAAATACACACTACATGCAAGTATTGAATTTAATAGATATCCTTATATTATAAAAGTACACTTGCTTCCAACATTCTGATTATATTTAAGTAATTTTCATGCTTTGTTCCTTACTGGTGTGTTAATTAAACAAATAATGATATGTAATTGTAATGAGTTGATATCATTTACATTAATAAACTTCTGGAGAAAAAAGCCAGATACATGCATGTCATAACTCAGCTGGTTAACTCAAAAGCCGAAATCCCAACTTACCAGAACTTAAATTCAGGTAACCTTCTCATAAAAGGCCTGAATTCTTCATTGGCTTTTGTTGGAAGTGAAGGCCCATCCTCTGACAAAAGAACACAGAGTTCCTCAATACAATAACATTCACAGAGGTGTATATACAGCTGCCACTGAAGGGTTCTATATCACTATATTGTCAGTGCAAAGCTTTGATCAGTCAATACATAATAGATATTTTAAAAATCAAGATTTTTGCTGATTAATGATAACACCTGATTACTTGAAAAATTGTAATCAATTACAGCTGATTACTGAGTACAATTACCCCATGTCTGTATGTTGATAAATTAATATTTTACAGCATTGATACATTTACCAAAATTCCCATCAATAACAACCCAAGTTTATGGAATTTACATGAAACAAATGAAGAAAATAAAAAGGGGTACCATCATCATCTTGTTCCTGAAAGGCTGGGTCCACTTTAGGAGTTAAAAATGCTATGAATTGATTTAACAAATAAATCCCCAAGGCATATGTGACAATATACCAACCCTGCAATAGAAAAGACACAGAATTATCCAAACATCAACAAAACACGATTCTACTTCAATGATTTTTGTAAAATATAGATTACTGATTGTTAAGAGGTATGAAATATTTGCTTATACATGTACTGTAAAATCACTTATTTTTGTGAGAAGAAATTTTCATGGTATGAGTAAAATATTGCTTCATGGAGGACTCGATTTTGCAGTCGAAAGACAAAGTCTAAAATTTAACATTTCGTGGAGCGCATGAATTTGTGGATCTCTTTTGACCATGAAAACAACAAATTCAAAATTAATTCCCTCCTCACTCAAGATTAGTGATTTCACAGTACAAGGCAAACTTAATAAAATTAAAGTATTGGGGTAAAAAATGATTAAAATAAAAAAATTATGAGATCCTCTAGAATAAATACCTGTAAATAGTAAACTCGAAGTCCATATGCTAAAAATACAACAAGTGTAAAGACCCATCTAAAAGTTGTGTATGGTGTAGCCTTGTCTAGAAGGTTTTGTTTCGTCTGTAAAACAAATTATATTTCAAAAATATTTTGCTGCAAATCATTTTCAATCAACTCAAGTATCATTTCTAAGATATATTTCAGACACTAATCTTATCTATTAATTATGTTTATCAAAATATATTATTAGCAATGGGGATCTAGGAATATTTAATGGGAGTTGGGGGAGGGAGGCCACATCCAGTTATTTGGGGGGGGGGGGGGATTCCAAAAATATCTCATTTTTTCCCCTGTTCTCTTTTTTTTGCTTAATATACATGATTTCTCCAATCGTCTTAGAAAGGATCTGTAATCTTTGAAAAATAAAATACTCATCATATGCCATAAGAAAGGGATCCGATGAGTACTAGAATGACAAATAAATTCTGCCATTTAATCAAAAGCTACATCTTTATTAACACAATTAAATTATGTGAATAAATCATAAAATACCTCTCCTACTCGTCTGAAAAATTGTTTAACAGCCCCAGGCGCAGAAGGTGCTGAACTCTCTCCTAAATCTGTCATTTTTACAATTGTCAATCAACCTATAATCAACATGATTAGTTAGCAATTGTGGACCAAATAAACACAAAATTAAAAAAACATTGCATCAAAGAAAGAAGTATTATATATTGCTTTAAGGTAGCTGCAGAACTGTAGCTCTCTGGCTGAGAAAATTCGGACAGATAAACCAGATCCAAGCATTGTAACAACCTTTGATTTACGCCGCCGCTTTTGTCGGTAGCTTCGGGTATTTATGTTCCCCAAACGAAGTTTGGGAACATATTGTTTTTACTCTGTTTCTTATTATTATTATTATTAGGTCTTTCCACCTTTCTGTGGAAAGACCTATTGATATTCTTCTGTTTATTATTATTATTATTATTATTATTATTATTATTATTTTTCCACCCCCTGATGTGATTCTATGTTTCAAGATATATCGAAAAGATTTATAGTCTATAAGAATGTACTCTTTAAAAGATTGTTACAGTTGACCCTGCGTATATGAACTTTGACCCCTCTAAGAGTTATTACCCCTTTTGCAATAAAAGCTTGTTATCGCTACTCCTTCGAAACCGTAAACTGTAGAGGTACGAAACCTTCACCAGTGTCTTCGACTAATTGAGGAGACTCTTCAATCTTTTCATTGCGAAAGTATTCATGGACCCCTTTTATGAGTTATTGCCCCTGAAAGTTTTTGAAGTTTACAAATAATAATTTTTTTTCAAAACGATAAGTCGTAGAGACATGAAACCAACTGGATAAGATTCTTTGACCTCAGACCTTGAAATTTATGTCAAGGTCAAAGGTCAAGGTCATTCAAAATATGAGAAATTAAGCTCTTTTTATATCTCTTTTGTCTTTCATTGTATACCAAGTATCTTTGCATCATTAATATGTCCTCTTAAAACTATTTCAAATATTTCATGCTTGTCCCCTAAGATTTACCCGTTTAAGAGTTATTGCCCCTTTTACTGAAAACCTTGTTATCGCTACTCCTCCGAAACCATAAACCGTAGAGACACAAAACCTTCACCAATGTCTTCAGGGTCTTTAGACACAACTTCAATCTATTCAGTGCGAAAGTATCCGATGACCCCTTATATGAGTTATCGCCCTTTAACGTCTTTGTGCTTACTATTAAACCTTATAACTTTAAAACTAAAAGTCATAGAAGCATGGGGTCAAGTGCAATGTAACCCTTGACCTTTGACCTTGAATATTTGTTCAAGGTCAAAGGTCAAGGTCATTTCAAAATTTTTAAATTTTCATTTTTTGTATCTTTTAAGCCATTTATGGATTCTCTTTGAATAAAAATTAAGTTTAGAGAGTAAAATATGAAAAATATATGAAATTTAAAGAAGGTGGAAAGACCTCTAATTGTTCGAGAACAATTAGTCTACTAGTTATTATTATTATTCTTTTTTTCTACTTTCTTCTCCGGTACTTTTTTTTTGTCCGAGAGTGTTCTCATAGAACCACTCATCCGATTGACATGAAACCTTTTTAGGGTTAATAGGCATGTTGTGTAGGTGTTCGGAACGAAGGTCATTTTACGCGCACATGCATGCACGTGCGCGCGCGTGCAATGAGTGAAATGATTGATATACTTGATGAAGCCGTAACTTTTATATTTCTTGATGAATTGCTTTGAAACTCAAAATATAAGGATATATTAGTAGTCTAGACAAGATAACATTGTCAAATTAGAGTGAACTCACGCGCATGCACGTGCGCTCTTCTCTGATTGGCTGATACAAAAATCTCAATAATTTCCTTGTTTTTTGACGAAATACCTTGAAATTTAGAATATAAGTATATATTATAAGGTGCTACAGCATGTTATATAGGAAATTTCTTGAAAACACGTGCATGCATGTGTGCTGCAATCTGATTGGTTGAAACTTTAAATGTCTATAACTCCCTTGGTTTTCAACAAAACAGGATGAAATTTACGACGTGGATAGGCACATAGAGCTCCTACATTATGATACTATCCAAATTGAATGCAAGGCCATGCATGCGCGTATGCTGAATTCTGATTGGCTAATACTTAAAGGGTTACATCTCTCTTATTTTTCAATGAAATTCTTTAATATTTAACACAAATGTATGTATTGTGAGACACTATTATAAAATTAATGTGAAAAATGTAGAAAACATGTGCAAGCACATGCACTAAAATTTGATTGGCTAATACCCATATGGCTATATCGGAGTAGTTTTCCAATGAAATACCCTTAAAAATAAAATTTCCATTTATATTACAAAAGTGTTGTCTAATTTACTGAAGCTTGTAGGGAATGGGGCATCATAAGGGATTGGGGAGCCGTTTGGGGAACATCTGTAACGGTTCCCGTTACAATTAGCACTAGTATTTCTTGTATTTTAGAATAGAATAGGATTTATTACCAAATCATGGCCCAATGGGCATAAACATATAACATACATGTATAATTACAGATAAGATAACAGACAGAATACAACATTTAATGAAGAGCAATTCTTCCATTTAGTACATTGGTGGTGATTTGAGTTTCATATGTAGACATAGGTTGTCTTGATTTAAGATATATCTGCTCTCTCAGTTGATACAACTTAATGTGCAATCATGTGCATTATTACCACTAATATTATACATATAACTGAACACATAAAAAATGTCTGATACATCAACAAGAGGCAGCAAGAGTCGGTGCTAAAGGATATACAGATATCCACTTCTGCCTCATGTAGAATAAACAGATACATAATCTATGGAAAAGAGTATTAAAAAAAAAATAATAATAACAATAGCAATAATAATAACAGAAAAGAAAAAAATTGTATGTTGAATGGCATGTGTAAATTATATTAAAATGCAATGGACAGCAAGAGTCAGTGCTGAAGGATAGTATTATTATTTTAATTAATCCACTTCTGCTCAATGCAGAGTATACAAAAACATACGCATATTAACAACATAACATACTGTAGAATAAGTATTAAATTAGAGTACATGTAAATGAAAGTCAAGATCAACATGTGACTTTGAATTTGTCTAACTACACATGACTTATAAATTCACACAAATTGCACAGCACATCAACATCTTCACAGTTCATTAACCATAAAAATTGGTTACTTTTAGACATACTATTAAAAAGATGAGATCTCAGAGATATTGTGGAGAGTAAATTAATCCTTGATAGACTATGGCATGGACAACCCAAAAGAAAATGTATTTATGCATTCCACCCCTTCAAACATGGTATCTCATAATAAATTTCAACCTTTCAACGGTTCTGAACAGTTGTATGTAGTCTTAGAGTATCAGTTTAAAAAAATTGCATTCCGAGCTCCATGTGTGTAATGCTAAAAATAACATGCCCGACCAGTTTTATTTATCTCATTTTTTTTTAACATTTATTTTGTTTTCAATATAGACAATTGAATATACATGATAATTGAACCTCCAAATTTTTTTATTCACATTTTCTAGGCAAATGGATGTTCTTTTAAAAACTTTTTTCGCACGACTCCCAACATGGACGTCTGGATGGGAAATTTTTAAAATGATATTCCAAGACCACATAGGGCCATTTGGAACCATTGAAAGGTAAATAAGGTATTAAGAATGGGAGTAAAATATATTATTAATTATCGGATACCATTTGTGAATGGGGGTATGCATAAAATACAAGAAATAATACCCAAAGCGAGCGACATAAAAGTGGCGGCGTAAATCAAAGGTTTTTAAAATCTGTAGCTCTCTGGTTTATCTGTCCAAATTTTCTCAACCAGAAAGCTACAGTTCGCAGCTAACTTTAAGGCAGATATCTGATTAAATAATCGTCACTTAGTGTATGAAAAAACACAAAAGTGTTTCATAGTAAAGATGCAAACCCTCCTTCCAGTCACTGAATTTAGAGAAAACCCAAAACTTTTGTGTTCGTCACAGACAATAACATCAATATTTTGTGGAAAAGATAGATATTTTAAAAACCTTACATTCTGTATTTCTATTTAATGACATTTGATAACAAAAATTCATTAGGCCTACTGTACAAATAAACGATGACCTTTCAGTGTGATGAATATATTCATTAATAAGTCTCACCTTCAATCGCTGCCTTGTTATTTTTATATCGCTGTTTTCCTTCTTTTTGTTTTGTTTAGATTATTGAAATATTCATTTACATATATGCCTAGATGTAAGCATTCTTGTACATTTGTTTTTCGCCACGTCCAAGTTGGCCGGTTATCTTGTGTACTTCCGGTGTAAAAGGCGAGACGAATATTCGAACCAATATTTTCCCGGATTAAAAAGAGTAAAATAAAACATATGTGCGCTGTTAAATTTTCAAACCAGCATGGCCGTAGGAATCTGGGGGTGGGTGGGGAGGGGGGCTGTGCCCCCAATAATTTTGCCTATATATAGATTACTATAGTAAACATAGATACTATATGCTTTTACCCCCTCGATAAAAACGTCTGACCCCCTTTTTTTTTTGACTTGTCAAGGAAATTTTGGTGGTTGATGACCTTTTCTTTCTTTTTTTGCTTGACAGGAAATTGTTGGTAGTGCCCTTCAACTGTCAACTGAAAAATGTATAGCTGTGCCCCCCCCCCCCCCCAACTGAAATTGCTTCCTACGGGCCTGACCAGATATACTATAAGTAAGATCAAAGATTTGGAAATATTTTTGTAGTGCTGACTTTCACCTATGTTCAGTTGTAACCAGTAACACGGGTTTCATAGCCTTTTCACTGGGGAGCATTTTTTCCATTTAATTCAGTTTTTCAATGGTTACAGTGGTTAGACTGGTTACAATGGTTAGACTGGTTACAATGGTTACAGTGGTTACACTGGTTACAATGGTTAGACTGGTTACAATGGTTACAGTGGTTAGACTGGTTACAATGGTTAGACTGGTTACAATGGTTACAGTGCTTAGACTGGTTACAATGGTTACAGTGCTTAGACTGGTTACAGTGGTTACACTGGTTACAGTGGTTACAGTGGTTACAATGGTTACAGTGGTTACAGTGGTTACAATGGTTACAGTGGTTACACTGGTTACAATGGTTCCACTGGTTACAATAGTTACAGTGGTTAGACTGGTTACAATGGTTACAGTGGTTAGACTGGTTACAATGGTTCCACTGGTTACAATAGTTACAGTGGTTAGACTGGTTACAATGGTTCCACTGGTTACAATGGTTACAGTGGTTAGACTGGTTACAATGGTTCCACTGGTTACAATAGTTACAGTGGTTAGACTGGTTACAGTGGTTACACTAGTCACAATGGCTACAGTGTTAACATCTGTATCAACAAGTTCCCACTTGGATTTAAGATGATTTGTCACCAAAAGAATATAGCTGTAACCAGTGTAACCTAAAAATAAAGACCCCTTTCGGTTTCAGATGATCTGTAACCATTGTAATCGATTGACACCAAAAGAATAAAGTTGTAACCAGTGTAACCTAAACAAAATTTTAACCCCTTCTGGATTTAAATGACCACCATTCTATAATTGAAAGATATATGTAACCTTTGTTACTGGTTTAAATAGTCTTGTAACAGGGTTACAATATTGAATATAGGTAAAAGTCAGCACTATATAAAGGCTAGACAGGCCCGTAGGAAACAAATTCAGTTTTGGGGGGGGGGGCACAGCCATACATTTTCAGCTGACAGTTAAGGAGGCACTACCAAAAATTTCCTAACAAGCAAACAAAAAAAAAAAAAAAACAAAACAAAAAAACAAAAAACATGCTAGACATGGTCGGTAACCCACGGATGGTTCACATCGATTATCTCCAGAGAGTGGGAGCTTATGGACTAAAATCCGCGTGGTTTGTGCGACTGAGAAATTAAATCTTCTCACGTCAGTTTAAGTTTCTATATATATGCAAAACGCCATGTCCAAAACAGCCCAGTGAGTGTATAAAATCCATGTCTGTAGTGTTTGATCATAATAAATCTGCCCTTGGACAAGATTGGCTTACACTTCACCCAGAGTTCCTTTGATAAAGGGTGTGCAGTGTTTGAATCAAATTAAAAGTCTAATGAAACAGGTAGACTGACTGCAAAAATACTCACTTTTCCTCTGAACAGGTGTCCTTTTCCTTATAAAGGTAAAATATACCAATGCCAATCAACCAAATCAGTCATTCATGTAGACAAATAATATTGGCAAAGAATTTTTTTCGCAGAAAGAAAACTTTCTTGTTCGCAGATGTTTGCCAATTGTTTGCCGCTAGCTGCGATCTTGTGGCAAACACTGCATGCAGCAATTGCTGCAAGCTTGCAGCAAACTAGCAGAAACTCAATATGTTTGCAGGGACCATGCAAGAAACATACATGCCAATCTGTTGTGCGCAGCAAGTTTGCAAAGAACATTAAAGAAATTGGAAGTTTGCTTGAAGTTTGTAAGAACACTAAATAATTAAGTCATATCAGTTAATGAATTTAAATAGTTTAGTTTAAAAAGTATTTTAATCATGATATACATAGGAGTATATACAATGAACATGGATTGAACAGCAGGCAAGAATAGCCTGTATAAGTATCTCCATTCGGGTTTATATTTGCAATTTTACAAAGACATGTATTTTAAACTAATTTTTGGGGAGAGTACAATAAAATGGAAAAATGAACGAAGGAAAAAAGTGGGGTGGGGGTGGGAGAGGGAAAAGTAAAAAATGTTTTCCGCAAGTTAGCAGCAGGGTTTCCATATTTCGAAAATCCAGTGTTTGATGCAGACTTGCAGCAAACCTCATTTGTGAGTTCGATCTACCCTACCTATACTGGATTCCTAAACTTCATAAAAATCCTCACAAGATACATTGACGGGTACAGCAAATGTTCTACCAAGCCCTTATCTTTACTTTCTAAAAAATGTATTAACTCTGTAGTATAAAGAGGAAACGTCTGACGTGTACTGTGCTACAGCGTATTCTACAAATGGTGTGAATCAGATGTGGATTCTCAAAAACTCCAAAGAACTTAAATTTTTTTTTCTAAATCAGTAACATCAAAGCATACGACTTTTCTACACTTTATACAACCGTTCCTCACGATAAATAAAAATCCAGACTTTTTGATATCATAGACAAATGCTTCTTAAATAAAAATGGAACTCGGAAGTTTTCATATCTTGTGATAGATCATCAACAAAATTACTTTGTTAAACTTTAACAGTTAAAGATATACACACAGGTACTCTGAAATTGATATTAAAATGATGCTGGTGTTCCTCATTGACATCTATGAAGTCTTTAGAGACCACGTCTTCCAACAACCTGTTGGAATTACGATGGGCACTAATATTATTGAGCTCCTTTATTAGTCGACCTGTTTTTATATTCCTATGAAGCAAATTTATTCAAAATCTTCTACATGAGAAGAAGAAAGCACTTGCTGTGGCCTTCAACGCGACATTAAGATAAATCAACGACGTTTTATCAATTAACTATAGTTACTTCCAATCATATGTTGACTCGATGTATCCCATAAATCTGATAAAAAAGAACACAACAGAGTCTGTCATATTTGTTTCATATTTGGATGTTTTACTGACTACAGACGAAATGGCCAACTAACAACTAAATTGTATGACAGCCAAGATTACCAGCATTTCCATCTCCAACTTTCCTTATTTATCATGTAGTTATACTCTGCTATCACCTGCATACATGTATAGTGTTTATGTCTTCAACTTATTCAATATTCAAGCGCATGCTCTGAGTATGATCAAATTTTAAACAAAGGCAGGCTACTGACAGATAAATTGATGTTACAGGGATTTCTACAACCTTGTTTAAAGTCAGCATTTCATAAATTCTATGGTCATTATAATCACCTTGTTAGCAAATAAATTTGTATAACCTATCATTGGGGCATATAAAAACTTGTATTTTGGCCGACGTGTTTCATACCAATTGTTAGGCCTTTGTTTTTATACCAAATGTGATTACAGAATGTTCCATCTACCTAATCAATATATAGGGCTCATGGTGGGTGTGACCGGTCAACATGGGATGCTTAACTCCTTCTAGGCACCTGATCCTACCTCTGAATTTCCAGGGGTCCATGTTTCATGACCTGTTCATAAATTTGCCTGTTAACTTACAGTAAATGTTTGCAGTGGGCATTTTTAGGGGGTAAGGATTCCATCCCTTTGATCTTACTTGTCTGGACCCTCAGGCCCAATCTTGTCAATACTTCCCTCACGTAGTGCTCGTGGGAAAAGGATTTGCAGTGATCTTGAAGTTTCCATGTAAAATGTCATGGTGAATAATTCTGCATGATGGACATATGTGTCCCTGTTTACTGGCTTCAGTTCCAAAGACATCAATCTAGAGGCTCATCCCTGTTTGTTTTTTTTTATATTCCTCAATTATCATGTTTGAAAAGATATTTCAAAGAAGACTTCTTGAACTTCATGTAGTTTTAAATGAAATACAAGAAGGCAATATATTTTTTTTTATTACAAATTCGTACTGTAATGACATGAAACATGACATGCGATAAACACACAACTGAGGTGATTGGCTGTAACAAATGATAACACACTCACACTTCAAAATCACAAAAAGGAATGTCTACCCTACCACAGTCAAAACATACATGTCGGCAATCTACCCTACCACAGTCAAAACATACAGGCAGGCAATCTACTGATGCACAAACGATGACAGTCCACTTCGACATTTTAAATGCAGAATAATATCCCTCTATCAATATTACAGATAAGATATGGGGGCTATATACTTGATCTCTGTATGATATAGGATATATACTTTATTAATGTATCACACTTTATATATCAAGAGTTGTAAATGATTTCATGTTTAATTACATCATGAAATGTTCAACATCTTGGCACACAAAAACAGATCACAATTCACACTGTTAATTTGATTAATTGATTTTATAAATATTGATTTGACATCAGTCATACCAGCTAGTGCTTTGCATTTGCTGAAGTTTATCCTAACAGAGACTGCTCGGATGAAAGTTTACAATGAACTACAGGAAATGTTTATCCAAGAAGCCAGGAGCCTGATTAATGTTAATGAAGTTTAGACTTCGGAGTCTTTACAGGAACCCATGTACTGCATTCTCCTCCCAGCCACGAGCAAACGAGGTTCTCCTCCCCCTCCCAGCTCTGTCGTTAGTGTGGCTCATACTGGTGTACTCAAACACTGGCAAACACACATTCAGTGAAATTAATGGCTGTCTATGAAGCAGGAATCCTCACTCCCCTCCCACAGTCACTTCTCGTGGAACTGCGTGAGAAATGTCTCCATTCAACTTAGTATGGTTACTGGGGAGTTTTGTGTCAACATCATCTGGGAGTTCAGTAATTTTAAGAGAGTCTTTGGGTTTTTCTGTTTCCTCTGTTATGGCTGCCCCTTTCATGCTGACCTGCTGACGGAACTTCTCAATGTCTTCTTGGCTGAAATTTAACACAAACATTACTCACAAGAGTCTGTGCATAGACACCTGATCATAACCTCAGGTAATGTGATATGCAAATAAGTGTCTCAAAAATCCTTTACAACTACATATTTAAACTTGTTCCCCCTCCCCTCTTTCACAATTATACAAGACCAAGTGCAAAATAAAAGATTATCATATCATTTATCATTGAAGTCTACAAGAATAACTATCTTTTGACCAGTGATAATATAGGCATTACTCTGGACTAGTATCAAGACCTCATTACAGTAACATGTTTTACTGTTCCCATTACCTGATTTGTACAAAGACGATGCCATTGATGACATTTAGAGTATCGAGTACACTCGCTATAGAGGGTGTCTGAATGTGGAGGGGCGGTAAGGTTATACTCTTCTCTCCCTTGTAGATCTCATTCATTTTCTTCTGAAACACTACGGCTTGTTGTGTTAGGTGTTTAAGGCATTCCGAACTCTCCTTTGTTCTTTCATGCTCCTCTCCCAGCTAAAAAATATAAACAACAATCAATAAAGCTCTATTCATACAAAATTCATTAACTGTTTTATTATAATTTTTACTCTTTATACTATTCCTCAAGTTTTTTGTTTTTCACTTACAGTTTGTTTGTAGATAGCATAAGCTTCTTTTTCACTCTGTAGAGCGGCCCTGAAATCTCCACGACAGGAATGAGTTCTAGCAACCAAGTGGTAGTTCATAGCTACCTTCATGCTTCTCTGGCCAAAATATCTAATAATTTAATAAAAAGACAAAGATTTACAATCACAATTTCCTCTTCAATACATCTTCAAATGAAAAAACACAAAAATGTGATTACTTGATGTATTCTGTTTTAAAGTGAAAACAAATCTAACTTGGTATTGACTTCCAGTGCATGCTCCAGGAACCTCAAGGACAAATCAAACTCCTCTACAGTGTGAAGAATCAGTCCAACATTGCTCTGCAAAAGAATGATCAATAATAAGATCCAGTATTAACAACCAGTTCTCATTTCACATCAAATCTTGGATTGACCAATTAAAATTCAACTAGTCATATTAACTAATACATGTATATCCTATAAATTGTAATCAGATCTATAAATCATGCGTGTACCACTAACCTACTTGTAAATTAATAGTTTATGGTCTTCTTGTACCTGTATTTATGTTTGACCTTTGTGTACTTAATCTGTTTGACCTTTGAGTACTTACATCTATCAGTGCCACCTCTGGATGATCCTCCCCATGACAAAGTAAAGCCAGATATCGTGTCCTGTATATTAACCTTAGAGCACTGGATACCTGACTGTTGGCAAAGCAGTACAGGGCAAGATGTGCCTGAAGATTAAACATCAGAGATGAATTACATGTATTTACTTCCTATTTTCCCTCAGTAGGTTTACTTTTAGAAATATCATTCGAATTTATTGTGATCCTGACACTACTTACATATTCAGTGATTTGAATTTCAGTGTGATTGCGACACTACTTACATATTCAGTGATTGTATTTGGATTGTCAATGCCCAAGACACGTTCACTCATCAAAACTGCACGTTGTTGGAAAGACATGGCCTGGATAAAACATTCCAAGTGTTTTATATACAGTCAATAAATATACAAAAAAATAAATTTGACATCTACTGGCTGTGTATCACTTCCTTACCTCTCCGTATTCTCCCATGATGTAATTGAGGCGAGCGAGCAGTCGGAGACAAGCAGCAATCTCCGGATGGAGAGCTCCGTAGACGTTGTTCAGAAGATTGAGCGCCTCACTGATCAAGTCATAGCCTTCCCTCAGTAAACCTTGCTGGATTTTAGTTTGTCCACTCGTGAAGAAATGATAAGCATCTGAAGCCTGTAAAAGCAACTGGTTAGCTTTCTTTTCATTCAAGTTTTGTCTAAATCATTTATATGAAGCAACACCCACAATATGCTTCTTCTTGCTGTGGCAGTAGATAACAATATAAACCTACCTTGGGGTGAATGTGTTTGGCAACTGGGAAAACATTAACAATGTCTTCTTCGTTAAAGATCTGTTTGTTCTTGATGTCAAGGTTGTATTCTTTGAGCAAGATCTGAATTCCTACACTCAAACAGAAAGCCCTCAACATGGAGACTCGCTGTAGTCCATACTTCTCTACAGCTTGTTCAACAGAATCACTATAAACAACACAAAGGAATTTTCATTCAATCAAGAGGCAGTATCTCCTTCTAACTACAACTCAAAGCTTACAATTTTAGTCTCTCACAGTTAAGCAATTTTCACATTCTTTCATTATATCTAGGAATGTAATATCTCTTACGGAAGTACAAAACTGACACTAACAGAGGGCCTTTCAGTATGTTAAATTGAACAATTGACCCCATGATCCGGAATTTTAACAAACTGACAGTGCTAAAATGAACAATCTTGACCCTTTGACCCGGAATTTAACAAACTGACAGTTTGCTAAAATGAACAATCTTGACCCTTTGACCCCGATTTTTAACAAACTGACAGTTTGCTAAAATGAACAATCTTGGCCCTTTGACCCTGATTGTTAACAAACTGACAGTTTGCTAAAATGAATAATCTTGACCCTTTGACCCTGATTTTTAACAAACTGACAGTATACTAAAATGACCCTGACTTTTAACAAACACCCCCCCAAATTATAGCTGTTTTCCTCTAACCCGGCTTCTCCTACATGATAAATACGAAGTTTACATTACAGTTGAAAAGAGTCATAATCTTGAAAGACAGACACAGAGACTAGCATCCATTTTGACATTGGTCCTCAAATTCAACTTACCATTCCAGTTTGTAGTCAAAATACTCAGAAACTTCATCTGTAATTTTCTTCCAGAGTTTGGAGGGAGTCTCATTGACCCACTCTGTATTGTCTAAAATAAAAACACTCTCAGAAATACAAAGACTGGAACTGTAAAGTTAACATCAGACCTGTACCAATAATGCTTGTATCACTCACCTATACTCAAGAAAACAGATTTGTTTTTCTTGTTATTCTTCCTCTTGGCTTTCTTGCTTTGTAACTGAAACAAAATTGAAACGGCATTCTGAATCATTACACTTGCAAAAATGTCTTTCATATAATTTACCTTGTCAACAAAAAAAAAAAAAAATAAAAAAAAAAAAAAACCACTTAGTGCAATGTTTACAATGCACTCTAGACTCAAGTTTCCTGGTTTAAATTTCACTTTTTATAAGAATTTTGATTTTACCTCGTCAGCAGTGACCTGAGCGTGTGGTGTTGGATAAGAACCAATGTAACAATTGAGAAAATGACAGATAGCAGCTGATGTGTTCATCATGTCCACACCCTGCATGTAGGACTTAAACAGGTGCTTAGCTGCACGGCAAATCAGCTCTGATATGACAATGGTCTGTAATATAAGAAATTACAACACTTACAAGTTTGTCCTCCTATTAAGAGAGTTTAATGTGAAAAAGCACAGAATTAATCAAGTTTTCTTTCACTAAGCACTATCAGTTGCAGTCATTTCTTCGGTGACTTAGAATCAGCTACAGTACTTTATTAAAATGACAGGTACATGTCTACTTCTGTAAAAGTTTAAATGTACTCACATAAACATACGACACAGAGGAGTACTTGGAGATCATTTCTGCCACTTTTCCGAGGTACCGGATGTTGATTCCCCTGGAATTTACAGAAATTTTATTTCTCTGTTTACTTGTACATTTAAACAAACAGGCAATATTATTTCTGATTTACATTTCTTTGTGACTACTCTTGTGTAACTTACTTGTTGTGTAAAGCCTCAGATAGAGTGAAGCCATCAATTGGGGATGAAGTGTGCTCCATGCAGTCACTGATCTGAAAAATAAAATCTTCAGTATGTACATGTACTTAAAAGTAATGAAATTTTGCAGTTAGTATACACTTAAGAATGAAGAGACTTAACAATACTAGGGGATTTGACAATAGATACTTACAAATGATGGGACCTGACAATACTAGGGGATTTGACAATAGATACCTACAAATGATGGGACTTGACAATACTAGGGGATTTGACAATAGATACTTACAAATGATGGGATTTGATGAAGAACAAGAAATTCAGCAGCATCCTTGACAAGTTTCTTCTGTTTCTGGAATTGGTCACTCTGAAAAACACAAAGGAATCGGTAAAGAAAATACTGCATACAGACTAGTGTAAAATTCTTAAAGCTTATGAAAAACTTGACATTCATTAAATTATCAAAACACATGAACAGATGGTGAGCAACCCTTTTGCTTCAAGCAAAAGAATCTTCTAATGTTGAAGACTAAACTTAATGCACAGTACAGGACACAAATTCCACCACTTGATTGTTACTTTCACTTTTTATTTGGTACAATTTTAAAACACTAACCTTTTCATCAGCATGTTTGACGTGTGGTTGAAATACATCTGGATTGAAGAGGATACTAAACTCTGCAAACAATGAAACCATTTGTTAAAAGTCTATATCTGCTCATAACCAGAGTGAAGTCTTAGAAGGTTTATCAGAATGAAGCATTGAACAATGACCTGTTGTGTAAAGTCTTAGAAGGTTTATCAGAATGAAGCATTGAACAATAACCTGTTGTGTAAAGTCTTAGAGGGTTTATCAGAATGAAGCTGTTGTGTTACCTGTTTCACTGAGAGACCCCACAGCTGTTGCGGCTTTCTTCACAATGTCTTTACTATTCTCTTCAACTGGTTAACAAAACGGAACATTTCATAATTAATCTCTCTTTAACAGACATTATGAATTCAATGACTGGTTAGAAATAAGGTGAGCAATGTGAAACAATAGGCCCATGGGCCACAATGCCCATTGGAGTTCTGCTGCTCTTCTTCAGATTAAAAGATTTTTATAACCCCAAGAAAACTGTAACCCCATATTATGGTGCCACCCTAACTCTAAGCAGTCTCTAAATCCACACAACATGGGAATGCTTCAATATCAATATGACTAACATGGCCTGCGGTTATGTAGAAGATTTTTTTTCCTGTACAAACGCATTATATAAAACTTGATCCTGATTTTAGCCAACCCTAACCTGTGGTCCATAATTTTATGAAAAACAAGATGTGTTTGTTCTGATGGCAACTTATAGTCAAGGATAAACTTTCTCAAATGCAAATCAAATACGTTGGTACCCAAATCAAGGTCTTGTCTCAAGAAATATACCAATGAAATATAAAAGCCCTTGCAGCAACAATTGAATATATATGGAAACGGTTAAAGTTTTTCAAAAGTAAGTCAAACATCAAGGTCAAATGGTCAACATTAATGGTGCCCAAGGAAAGGCCTTCTCACAAGAAATACACATGTGAAATATGAAAGCCCTAGCACCAACTGTTCAAAAGTTATGGCCAAGGTTAAATTTTTTTTTCAAAATTAGGTCAAACTCTGAGGTCAAAGTCAATGGGCTATAATTGTTGGTATCCAAATGATGGTCTTGTCACAAGAAATACACACATGTTTTTCAAAAGTAGGTCAAACTCCTAGGCCAAGGTCAAAGGGTCAAAGTTGTTGGTATCCAAAGGAAGGTCTTGTCAAAAGGATTACACCTGTGAAGTATGAAAGCCCTAGCTCACCGTTCAAAAGTTATGACCAAGGTTAAAGTTTTTCAAAAGTAGGTCAAACTCCAAGGTCAAGGTAAAAACGTCAAAGTTGTTGGTATCCAAAGGAAGATCTTGACATAAGGATTACACATGTGAAGTATGAAAGCCCTAGCACCAATTTCAAAAGTTATGGCCAAGGTTAAATTGGTTTAAGTTTTGCAAAACTAGGTCAAACTCCAAGGTCAAGGTCAAAAGGTCAAATATGATGGTACCAAAAGAAAGGTCTTGTCACAAGGAATACACATGTGAAATATGAAAGTCATAGCTCCAACCAATCAAAAGTTATGGGCAATGTTAAAGTTTTTGCTGACAAACAGATAAACAGACAAACAGATAGATGGACAGGGCAAAAACTATATACCTCCAAATCTTTGATTAGGGGGGCATAAAAAATAAATCCATCCAACTTGGGATGTTTGTAGATTAATAGCTCTATTGTATTTCTTTAGATTTTGAGAAAATTCTTATATAGTTACATGCAAAACTTTGATCCCCTATTGTGGCCCCTCCTACCCCTGAGGGCCATGAGTTTAACAAATAGAAGTCTGAGAGCTTTCACATAAGTTTTATCTTTTCTGGTCCACTGGTTCTTAAAATTTCTAAAGATTTTTCTTAAATATTTCAATGTAAAACTGTCATCCCTTATTTTGGCCCCAGCTTACCCATGAGTCATAATTCAAACAATATAGAATGTACACTACCTCAGGAAGCTTCCACATAAGTTTCACCTTTTCTGGAACAGTGGTTCTTCAGAAGCTTTTTTAATGACCCCATCCAATTTTGTCTTTCTTGATTATCTCTCTCCCCTTGGAAGAGAATTTGGCCCTTCATTTAAACAACTTACAATCCCCTTTACCCAAGGATGCTTTGTGCAAACTTTGGTTTAAATTGGCCCAGTGGTTCTTGAAGAGACGTTGAAAATGTGAAGTTTATAGATGGACACTGGGCAATGGGTGATCAGCTCAGGTAAGCTAAAAAACTTTTATCAGCAGACTTAGCTTTCTTACAAGATTCTCCATCAGACCCAGTGAGTGCCTCCACAATCTTCTTTGCCTCATCAATGTTTTCTGTGTTGGCCTTCTCTTTCTTTTCTGTGTCCTCGCTTTTTTCTTCAAGGCCATCAAGCTCTATCTCTTGTGGAACCAGCTTCTGTTCCTGAACAAATTATAGGACATCAGATAAATACCTAACTGTTTTCAATACCAGAAACCACTTTACACATAAGGAAACACTAACGTCTTGAACGTCTAGTTCTGTGACCTTTTATTACCTTGCTCTCTGTAGACTTTTTCTGGCTTTGTTGTTGAAGTTGCTGGAACTGGTAGGCAGCATGTCTCACAAATGCTACATATCTAGTTCTAAAACAGATAGATAACAAATCTAAAGGTTGATGCTATAGTTCATAAAAACTTTCTTGTGTCATTTGAAAATGAACAATGCAACTTACTAACCTTCATTTTTAAGATAGGATTGAAATAACAAATAAATAACTTAACGGCCACAGTGAAAAATGAACACTACATCTACTGACTTATTCTCAGTTTAAAGTCTTTCAGATATTAATGCACAGAGAAGGCTATGATGTAATTTTGTTTCCACTCTGACTTACTCTACAAATGCCTCGATGAGTTCCTGTCGTAGACACGCCAGTCGGTGAGGGTGTTTCTTCGGATACCCGTGTTCCTGCATGATTTTACTCAAAGACTCTTCTTCAACTGGAAACAATTTTTTTTTACTTAGATCATGGCAAACTTCAGTCATTTGCAATAAGATGGTACTGTTAACTTCTTCCAGGATTATACAAAATTTAAAATCATAAATAACAAGTAAAACAACTGACTTACGCTGAAGGTAATTAATATCGGGAGGGAAAGTTCTCAATAAATCCAAGATGTAATGACGCTTGTCATTCCCAATGATTCCCTGAAAAATTACAGAATGTAAAGAAGTATGTCATTTTCAACAATTCCCTCAAAATATTACAGGCAGTTGAAAGCATGCACTGTGAAGTTGTGAAAAAAAAAAATTATCCTTTTATTTCAAATTTTTCAAAAATCTTAAAATGCCATTTACCTTGCATTCCAGAGATGTATATAGTTCTACTTGATCCCCCTTCTCACTAATAACCCTGAAAATAAAAAAAGAATCCCTAGAATTACGGTTCTGGTCAGTCCTCCTAACTGGATTTTACTTCAATTATTTTTTCGTAAAACTTGTGATGCATACTTCATTTGAAATTTTAATATAATTTTCTCTAAACTGCATTACTGATATGAAAATTTTAAAAAATAAAATAAAAATAGAACGCTTACTTGTGTGGACAGATTTTCAACTGTGGAGCAGTCTTTTGCAGCTAAGAAAAAGGGAATATTTAACAATATTTTCAGTGATTTTTGTAATAAAAAACAGCAAGAGAGATTAATCAAGTAATCTTAAAAGTTCCCACACACATGAATCTAGACTATCTGGGTCCACTCACCAGTTCTATATATTTATCACACGTCACGACAGTCTTCCCAAAATCAATAGATCCATACACAACAGACTGTTCCTGTTCTCTCTCCAGAATTCCTAACAAAGAAAATTAAAGTCAACACTTACACAAATCACACGAATATAATACAAAAGTTGATGTAGTTTGAAAGTTTTCAGTAATCACCTGGTATAATGGACTGGGCAGTGACCCTGTATCCCCTGTAGTCAATTACAGCTGTCCCCAGTGTGTACAGACCCTCAGTATCCAGGTTAAAGTAGGCCTTCACCCCCTGTAGATCATTACCCTGTAAAATAGCAGAAATATCCACATCTTAACTTTATGGGAATTCCTATGTACTGAACCATTTATTTCGGAATAAAATCCAGACAGACAAGCCTTACTGGAGCAATGTAAGCAGCATAATCTCCACCAAAATCCTTATAATGTTCGCGAACATCAAAACCAAGACTGAAGAAAATATTGTTCCAGATGAACATCTGCATCCTGCAATACAAATACCACATGTCAGTATTTCATTTGTAAGCACTTTTTCTATACAAAATGTTTTTTTTCCCCTCAAACACAGCTCTGTAATCTTACTTGGTATCCTCCCCTGGATTTATTGCCATGACATTTCCATCAATCACGGCTATAGCTCCACGGGTGGCCGCACCTACAAAGTCACTGTGCACCTACAAATGAATCACTTCATTATACTCTAACAGGAAATAAATTTTTAGTTCACTTATACAGAATTTCAGGGAAAGAGTGTTAATTATTGACTTTAAAGCATCCCAATGAAACAACAGGAATTCATGGGTGTACTCTTGGTTTTAATTTTCACAGAAATTTTTCCTGTGTGCTTCCTGATCAGCCTTACCTTAAATACTGCACGCTCCCTGATTAGCCTTTCTGGAAGTGTTTTCTTTGATAATTCACGAGTTGTCTGAATTTCTTCATTCCAGTCCCGAGTTTGTCCAGGGATGTGTTCCTCATACCCCAGACGTGTGGAGAAGGCTATAAAACAGAAACATAAACACTCAGTTCCTACTGAACATTAACATAAAGGGACAAAACTCTTAATTCTTTCATACATAATCAGAAATAATAAGTTCTACCTGACCTTTGGCAATGTGAATTTAGTATTATGATTTAAGTAATTAAGCTGGCATTTAAGTTGATTAGCTACTACTTATAGATACTGACCATCTTCTGCCCGAATGTAGTCAACGGTGTGTTCTGACTGGGGGGCCATCCAGCTGTAAATCTGGTAGGGTGTGGGGACCCTTTCAAATGGGTGCTTCTGTCCTCGCTTCTTCAGAAGGATACTAAAGTTCCTCTTAAAACTAGGACTTATCTATAGTAACAGGAAAAACAGGTGGTATTTCTCAATGATCAAAACTTCAAATAATATTACATTTATATATACTTTAACATTTATATGTGATATACTTTTACCTTTATTTGTGATATACTTTTACCTTTATTTGTGATATAACTTTTCATACCTGATTTAGAAGATCAATAAGAGAGTGAGATAGAAATTTCTGCTGAGCAGCTCTAGGATTGAATTCATCTTCAGTGGACCTATAACACAAACATGAATAAATTCAGATTAACAATATTTTTAATGAGATTCCTATTTTATATCTGTATTACAGACACAGTCAAATTAATACTTACTGGTTGACATAGAATCCTCTGGTTGAGGCCGTAATGTGATATTTCTTGTCTTCCAGGGTTAAAACATACAGATATAGCAAATCACCTACAAAACAGAAATAACCTCCTCTGTTATCAGCTTCTGTACAAAATCAAGCTTAATATTAAAATTATAAATAATCTAAATATTATCATGAATGACATCACCCCTACCATGCATTCTCCTGTTTCCTGGGGGAGGGTTCCACCCACTATATGTTAAGACTTTCAAGCATTGTGGACCCTAAACAGAAAATCATCATAAACAAATATTACATTCAGTGCCTTCCTAAGCAGCAAGGAATTATTTTCAGTGACTATGATTCAGTAGAACAGACCTTCAGATCCTTCAACCCTGGGTGTAGAGGGAGTAGTGGCCTCTCCTTGCTGTTGGGCATTATGTAGTCTGGAGGTGTGCAGTCAACCGAATCAGGCTTCGACCTTTTCTTGTCTGAAAACATTGACACTCAAACAATAACAAACTTCATGGAAAATCTGTTCCTTCATTCAGGATCATCTTCTCTGAATCATTTCAAACCTTAGAATTTGTTATTTTAAGGAACACTACACAGCAGTGTGATCTTAATAAAAATTAAAACCAAAAATGCCATAAAAAATTAAAGACATTAATTAGTATTATCATCTAAACACTGAACTGACCTAGAATATCTCCTACAGTGACGGTATTGAGGAAGGACAGAGAGTTACAGTCCACACCGTTATAAGTATCCGCTGGATCCACCGATTTAAGTAAATCTCGGATGTGACGGACATGTATACGGGCTTCTCTGACAGTGTAAGGCTCTGTAAATAATCAATAATACAGCATTTTTCTTTTTATTTCAAAGCTTGTACAAAAAATTTAATTCAGACTTTTATAATTAACATCTTTTTATAATTTTGGTTATTTTCTAAAAGAAGAATTTCGAAGCTTCATTTCATGGCAAATTTCATAATGTTTTTAAGACAAAGTTATTCCTCTTCACATTTAAAAAAGTAAAATATATATATATATACATAATATGTATATGTAACAATGCATTTCACCCCCAAATTTCACTCATGGAAGAAAACACACCTTCGACCACCTTGATGACAGAGCCCTCTTTGAGTCCTTCTATGCTTTTGAGTTCTGCGAAGTTGTCTAGTGTGACTCCATCCAGCTGTAGTGAGAAGCATGTCCTGATACAAGTGTCTTCTCTATCCATCAATACCTGGTGGATCTCCTGAACTAACTCCATAGAGCTCACCTGTTAAAAAAATCATCATAATACTGATAAACCACAGCTACATAGAGCTCACCTGTTAAATATCAACATAATACTGATAGACCACAGCTCCATAGAGCTCACCTGTTAAATATTAACATAATACTGATAGACCACAGCTCCATAGAGCTCACCTGTTAAATATTAACATAATACCGATAAACCACAGCTCCATAGAGCTCACCTGTTAAATATCAACATAATACTGATAGACCACAGCTCCATAGAGCTCACCTGTTAAATATCAACATAATACTGATAAACCACAGCTCCATAGAGCTCACCTGTCAAAATTAATACTGATAAATCACAGTTCCATAGAGCTCACCTGTTCAATATCAACATAATACTGATAAACCACAGCTCCATAGAGCTCACCTGTTCAATATCAACATAATACTGATAGACCACAGCTCCATAGAGCTCACCTGTTCAATATCTACATAATACTTATAAACCACAGCTCTATAGAGCTCACCTGTCCAAATTATCTATTTGAATGAACCATCATAGCATAGTTACACAAAATAGCCCTCTAAAGCTTGTTATTAAATTCTCAGAATCATTATTGAGTCCTGTTATAAAATTTGCAATGATTTTTGATACTGGGTAAGTTTGTGGTGCAATACCCATATTTCAAACACTTAGAATATTTCTGGAAAGCTTACAAATGCTTTGGAAATGTTATAAATAATTTTTACGGCACACAAAGCACAATACATTACACAAATCATTAGTGAAGATAACTACACTGCACTCATATTATACATATGACAATGTTACCAAGTAGCTCTTCAAAGGGCTAAATTACTGTAATTGATATAACAACTTAATTATTACATTCACACATAAAGCCTTACTGGTAGTTCTATAGGACTGGTGCCGGGAATCTGAATCTGGACATTAAATCCTGTATCCTGAATCAGCACTATCTCCTTATCGTTCTTCTCTCCCTCCTCCCCGGACTCACCCCCCGACTTCTCCTCTGTGTGACCCACCTCCTGGGTTCCGTTAACCAGGGGCTTTACTGGACCGTCTCCCTCTTTCTCTTTCATCTTCTCTGAAATCATAGAAAAAAGACAATTAAAACTGCAGTTACCATTTATAGTGCTTGATATTTCTCTAATCACAGCTAAGGCAGATGCTGTTCATGACTCCCTGCTATGTAAACCTCTCTAACAGTCATTTGACACAGACAAATCTGGCTAAGTCCATATAAAACAGAAATCTGGCTATTTAATACAGATCAATATTTGACACTCATTAAAGTTCACAGATTAAGAAAGTTCATTTGTAAACCTGTATAAAATTAAGTCAAAGACCTTTCAAAATTAATATGTTAAGCATGTCTGTTTTTAAATGGTCTTCAGAGCTAAACATTTTTTTTCTTTTCTGAACAATACAGTCATAAAACTCAGTTGTTTTAAAACTAAGGTATCTTGATTTTATGTATTCTAATTATAATCAGTATATTCATCATATAAATAAGCACCTGATTTTAAACCTACATTCAGTAAAACAGTTTGATCTTTTTTACATATAAATACAATGCACCAATTGTTTTTTGTGAATGCACTAAATACACTTCCTGGACAAACCCCTAATCTCTTTACTTTATATCAGTATTTCCCAGGTTACCTTAGAAATCACATACATGTTTATTATTTAAGTGTATTAATATTCAAAAGAAGGCCAGATATGGAGATCAACATGCTGTTTGAAGACATCAGTTGAATTAATCCTTTTTCATATGCATTTCAATTACTTCCTTAGTTTAATACAAGTCACTGAAAAATGTGTCAAGGTACCAACACCAACCCTATTTTCAATGACATCCCTATTTACAATAACATCATAGTATTTTTATTTACAACTTATAAGTTCCTTTTCTTAGTGGGTAGTATGACATATTCATTTAAAATATCACAGGAAATGCAAGTTTACACAAAGTACAATATGCATAAAACACAGTAAAACACAATGTGTTAGCTATTAGTATGTGTGGTTTAATTCTGCTATATTTTCTTTTCTGCATGTTCTAGTGTGTCCTTCATTTTTATGCTAATTCTGATCTGTTGTTGGTCAGGATAGCTCAAAATTAAGTGAAATAACCATCCAGTTATATTTAGATAAAGACTAACTGAGTTAAACAGGAAATAAAAGAGTTCAATACCTGAATCTGGATTACAAAGGACTTACAATCATTTAGGTATACAGACATAGGGGATTACGTACAGCAAAAAATAAGAAAGTATTCACTCTGATTTTTGTAAACGTGCATAATCAAAGATTACATAGATCAGTACTTCAATGAAAGTTACCTACAAATAGAACACAGTTTCACACAAACAAATATTCTGGTAGTGTGCATTCCTAGATGCAACATTTAAGCAAGTTTGGTCTGGTAGGAGGTTTAGTTGGAAATGGATTTGCTAAAAAAAAAAAAAAAAAATCTAATCACCCTGAAAATTTAAGTTTGCATCTGATGTAAGTCTGATAGTGTTTATCCCTAGATAGAATCATCCAAGCAAATGTGGTCAGCATAGGACTTATGGACAGCTGGGAATAAACCTTTTAAAAAAATTAATAAAATAGTATTTTCAACTTTTATGTAGAATATTGTTTAAATGGAAAATGTAACTATACATGTCAACTAGATCAAGCATCTGAAGCAAGTCTAGTAGTGTGCATCCTGCACGCATACATGGTCACCATAAGGCTTATAGTTACTTAAAAATGAACACGCTTCAAAAACGTCAACCTGGTAACAAACTCATAAAAAAAAATGTCAGACTTGTTTAGTATCCGCAGCAAGTCTAGTAGTGTGCATTCCGACTTGCATCATCCATACAAATCTGGTCAAGGTAAGAGCATATAGTTACTTGAGGATGAGACCTGCTCCAAAAACTTTAACCTGCTACAAAAATCCTAAATAAATCTGGTCATTCTTATGGAAAATACTTGCTGAAAATGCAGCATCTGAAACCTCAGACAGTGCTACAATGAAACAGGGTAAAGAAATACCTAGAGAGAAATTTGCTCGGAAAACTTAAACTTGGAAAGCCAAAGCCAAGGGTATTATATATAAGCTCCCCAACTCTGTTGAGATGAGTTAAAAAAGTACTATATTGTGTTAAGAAAAGCCCCCTTTCTATGATGATATACTTTGAATTTTTTTTTAAAATTTGAATTGAAGAAGCTTGAAGTAATTTGAAGCTTTTCCCAAGTGTATTTTTTGCAAGTATTTTAGTGATACCAGTAGTTTTAATCTACAACTATATTCATTAACATCAACAAAATCAATATAGCAGAAATATGTCCAACATATCAGTCAATATCATCAATCTTTTCATCAACTAGAATCTGGAGGATTTCTTTAATATTCCAAAAAATGAAAGACTGCAAATTACCGGTATGTATGTATTGTTTCATGTCACAGTTTGAAGATGAGCATTATTTATTCCTGTTTTGTTCATTTCTATTTTCCAAAGTAAGGAAAAAATGTAAACTAGGAAAATACATGCACAAATGCTAAAAATTAAAAAGAAATTTGATCAACATTTGTAGCATGAGATTATCAAATTTACTCTGGTGTATTTGTCAGCTATGTAACTGATTTAAGTCTGACAAGAAAATTCCAAGATTCTTTAACTATCCTGCAACATCTTATGTATATATGCCATCATGATGATGAAACTGATTTTATATTTATTTTTTGTATATATTATATAAATACTTTATATGTATACATTAAACCTACAAAATGGTTCTTGGTAATAAGCAATACATCTATAAACTCTTCAGTTTGATATCTAGGAGTTCAATAATACTCAAAGAAATACACCCCTGTGCATACTTATATACCTTCACAACTAATGTATTTGAAATAAATATTACCTGAATTAAAAAGAAACAGATTATGTATGTGCAATTTTTCCCCTTCTCTTTAAACATTTCCTGCAGCAAAGATAAATTTACAATCTCTTTCAGCGATACAGATGAATTTACATTCTCCTGTCACAAAAATTATTTTCTGTTTTTACAGTTTTTACAATGTCTTTTGTATCAAAGCATTTAATGGGAAAGTCTGAAAAACAAACCAGCATTTTTGAACATATATCAGACATTTTGGATATTTCTTTATTGTATGCACTGATAATATTGTGTTGATAAATCTCAGTATTAATAGAAAATCTGTATTTTAGTTATTTTCCTTGCTTATTTTCCTTAACATAATTGCAGACAACATAATCAAATCAAACAGAAAAAGGAAGAAAAATAAATCATTTCACTTTCAGAATACTTTTTTTCAAATGATTTTCAAAATGGATTAAAAGATTACTTTGAGTTTTATTGAAATGTGATACAATAAAAAAAAATATTTTTTTTTAGATCCCAAAATTGGAGGCAAAAAACTCTAAGTTAATATGTGTGGGTACAAATCAAAGGTTAGAGTAGTCAGATTTGAAGGAATGGGGTTTATGAATGGTACCCCCCTAGGGATGTGCGATTTTATCGGTATACCGGTATATCGTGATTTTTAATTGCGTGATACGTATCGTGATACGGAGACTAAAATACCGGTATTTAGGTACATAGTTATAAATTCCAGAAATTATTCATTTATTTGTTCAATCTTTCAAATTACAATTACAGGAAGTGTAAAAAATGTTGAAAACGGTAAAAGAAAGGCATCCTAGCATCCAAAACTGCGTGATATTATGTCAATAAAAAAGGAAATAAGTGAAGTTATGTTTTTCCAGCACATTTTTAGGAAAAATTATGAATATTCATTTAAAACCATTGTAAAAATTGCTTGTAAAAATATCATGATATTATCGTGATATTTTGGGAAAAAATCGTGATATATCGCGATACGAAATTTTTGGTGATACCCATCCCTATACCCCCCCATAATTTTAAAAATACTAATAAGATTTTATCAATTATGTCTGAATTTCTACTCAATGAATATTAAGTAAGTGTAACCTTTGTATACAGACAATTGCACAGTAGAGCTTAAGGCTGGTGTCAACTGGTCAACTTAATGTTCCAGTGTAATGCATGGTCTTATTCCTGCAGGTTTATATACAAACACATGTACGATCATGTACTTTTGATGACAAGATAGGCCTTGGGCTATAATGCAATGCTGTCTATTCATTCAAAATGTCATGCACATCCCATCCTAAATTAAAACATTCTGAATATCTCAAAAACCTAGATACTCGTCAGCAGTCAGCTGTTTGTTTAGGCCACACGAACTACATTTCGACCCAGACGACCTTGAAAACCTGCGTACGATTAATAAATAAAAACACGTGGTAACAAGTCTTTAAAAACAAATTAATTCAAACAACTGTGAAAATCATATAATTTTTAAGACAATAATATATGCGTAATTCAAATTAAACAGCGAACTTATGATGCACACAAGAAATAGGTTGCATAATGAGTCGAGGTACCATTGCATAAACATCTATCAATCATCAATGAAAAATCTTTAAAATGAGATTAAAAAAGTAAAAACAAAATCGAAACACGTTTGAATTTAATAACTTAAATGATACTGTGGTTAAATTTCTAAACAATACACAGAAATGCATTATTTGTCCTTTTTCCGTCGTCTGCACGACTGGAAACCATCTAGATTTCACTGTATTACATAAAATGAACTTACCTTCAGTATTTACTGTGACTGTCACACACTTAGATTTAGGTGAACCATTCTGCAGAGTTGTATCATTACTTTCATCACTTTCGTGACTTGAAATACCTGCCATTGAGCGTTGACTTTCACAGTAAAACACGTGCGTTCCGTCTTAGGAGATTGTCCTACATATGCACGTTTCACCTCAAAATTCCTAATCGGTTAAACGCTTAAAAGAAGTTGGTAAAAGTAGATACTGTTAGGCTTTCTTTGACGTCCGAATTTGCAAGATATATATTGAAACATTTAAATGAAATAGACTTTTTTGGTAACAAATAGAACTTTATTAAAGAAAATTAACCAAAAGTATTTTTAAAAAAAAATACAATTTCGGTTATAAGGCGTGCTATAATATTTAGACGGACGGATTATTTACTTTTATCGAGTTTAATTGAGAAGCTCTAAACACTAACATATTTTTTTTGTTTGGGGTGTGTGTGTGTGTGTGTGGGGGGGGGGGGGTGAGTGGGGTGGGGTGGGGTGTGTGTGCTGATAACAATGAAATATGAAGATAACGAACAGTAATGAATCTCGAAAGTCCAATGAAACGATGCAAATTTGGAGCAGAGCAAACACGGACCTCAAAATTTAGAGGTGGGATCAGGTGCCATGGAGGAGTGAGCATCTCCTTCCGACCGGTCACACCCGCCGTGTGCTCCTTGTCATGATCGGAAAAAAAACCCTGGAAAAATCCATAGACAGTTCAGTGTATAAATAATGGCCTAACAAATCACTTTTACACTATGTTTAACCCTCCTTACTTACCTTTAAGAGGGGTCCGTGTTTCCTGAGGATGTGTGGATTCAAAGTTCAATTTTGTAACTTTACATAGCAATTTTAAGAGCTTTGAAAATTCGCGGGTTCGGGAGGGGGGGGGGGGGGGCTAGATTCCGCTCACGTAGAAAGAAAATACATGTTTCCATGAATAAAAAAGAAATCTGAAATATATAAAAATTGATATTGTGAAAATACATCATTAGGTGTAAACTTTTGAAAAATAACTTGTATCAAACCTAAGGATAGGAGGATAGGGAGTCGAGGGGGGGGGCTGTTTCCAAGCACCTGTTTCTCATGTATCCGCTTTATTTTTAATATACATATATTAGAAATGTTATTTTTAAAAGTACTTTAAACTGTTAAAGTTTGTTTTTTCTATGGAGAAAATTACTCGATGCACACAATTTCGTTTTCTTCAACCTAGCCAAAATTTGGGCGGAAAAGGGGAAGGGGTGTTAAATAATCAAAATATCTTTTTCAGGTTTGTCTGTTTGGTCTTTTGTGGCGTTGGTAAATCTACTTATGTACAGAATTAAAAGAAAGCGAGTAAAATGCAAGACAAATAAAACAATAACAAAGACGGCGGCGGCACATTGTTGGGTTTAACTTTACCGTCCCTTTCATTTAAAAGCTGATGAAACTATCTTTTTTCTTTTATCATGTACAAGCTTATCTTTTAAAAAGATAGGTGAGCTAGCACTGTAGCTATTATAAACCACAGAATTAGATATCTGAATTATTGGATTTATATGCTGAATCGATTAAGGGGACGATCATTTGATTCTGAGGAGGGGGGGGGGGGGTCTGGCAAAATCTTTCGAGTCAGATTATTTATTTTCATGCCAGTCAAGGACAGATTATTTATTTTCAAGATGATCAAGGACATATTATTTATTTTCTTCTTAATCGAAAAAGTTTGACAAAAAAGAGGGACGGGGGGGGGGGGGGGTTAAGTAGTAATAGTCAATGACAGATTATTTATTTTCTTGCCGGTCGTGGAAAGACAGTTATTTATTTCCAACTTTTTTGAGGACAGATTATTTATTTCCAAAATCTTTCACCCCCCCCCCCCTTCAGAATCAAAGGGTCGTCCCTAATTATTAATAGGAAAACACAGTGGTACACTGGAGGTAGTGTTGGGGGGATGTGTCTTAATTCAGAATGGTGAATGTATCAGCTATTCAGTGTTTAATACAGAATATTCATCAGACTATTTATAAAAAAGGCTATTGTTGGATTAAATTCGGGATACTGTGCTTTAAGCATTCTGTAGTTTACTGTAATTTCAATTTTGAAGTGAAAAATAAGAGATAAGTAGAACCAATGAACAGCTAGTTTAAAAACAGTCCAGCGTGGTACTGTTTTGTAGCAATCGCATCCTTTCGGGCCTTTCCCGGCAAGCTCGGAAAACATATCCGAGGCTGTTATTCCGAGCTTGCCGGAAAGATCCAGGAAGATTGTTAAAAATAGCTATTTTTTTTAATTATAATTTTAGAAATTATAATTGATCTGTACAATTTTGGCATTTACTGTTACCTTTTGAACGTTTATTTAAGATTAGACAACAAAACGCGAAACTTCAGATCATATGTATTTTGAGATTAAAAAACGAAATTGACAATTTATCTACAACTAGTATTCCCAGAATGCCCTACCATGAAGTCGAGCACACATCTCGAATTATTGTTAGCTCGAGAGCGCCAGCAATAACAATCGGATCATTACTCGGGCTTTTCCGTCAAAAAAGGAAAAATGAGAAATTAAAGAATTATAATTATATCAGTGCTACTGCATTGTATCAATCGCTTCTCGTGTCTTTCCGACATACTCTGAAAGATTTCCTGGGTTTGTTTCTGAGCTTGCCGGAATTATCTAGGAAGGTAGTATACATGGTTAGCTTTAAGGAAAGCTAGGTTTTACCAGTTGATCTCTACAATCTTGGCATTATATGACCCAAATTTTCTTGTACTTTTAATCATAGGTTAGACAATAAATTAAGAAATTCAGAATTCGGACCATATCAATTTTTTATGATAAAACGAAATTATCATTGTACAGTCTATCTTCAGTAGTTTTCCCAGAATGCCCGACCGTGAAGCCGAGCATGCGTATTCCAGAAATATAGACTAACGTAGTTGCTAGCGCTCGAGAGCGCTAGCAATAAATGTTGGTGCATGTGCTCCATGATAAATATTTACAAACAATAAATATTTCGAAATGAAGGGATAGAGTCATTATTTAGATGAACACGGGAGGCAAGTTAAAAATATGTTCTACATCGAATGTGTTTTAGTACAAGTTGCTCAGATCTATAGATTTTGTAAACAAAGATGGCGGAAGACTTCGCGAATTTACTCGCACAGGGTATAGAAAAACGCGTTTTATATGCTGGAAAAGGTGGACAAACATCATATGAAGATGGAACAAAGGTAAAAAAAAAATGGATACATTCTTAAAAGTACAATGATTACGTTTACTTTTCTGTGAAGGTGAATAGTCATCGATTCAAATATGCAGTTCTCAGATCAGACATCAACAGCTGATCAACTGATTCCCATTCTATAAAAGATTTAGCAATTATTCCAGTATTTGATTGACAATACTCTGTTACTTGTTCGGCATAATATTTTTTATACCTTGGATTTTTACCCATTTTTTTTCTATCCATGAAAAGCTAATTAATTACAATAGTCTAAATAGATCTATGACTTAAAATTATGGAAGTGTCTATCGGCACGACGGTCGTGCCGATTATTTTCGTTATTCGCACGATGGTCGTGCGAATGCGTTCTATTTCCATTAGTGAACTCTTCAAAATTAGACGCGCGTTTGGTCGTTTGAATGGGACAGCATGGCGTTGCGAATAATACAAAACATGCCAATCTCAATCCAGTTTTAAATGTTAAATGTATTTGTCATTCCAATTAAAGAATAGAAGAACTAAAAGACATATGTAAGAGAGCGAGAACCCTAAATTTATCATCCATTAATAAAAAATACGGCATTTCCGAGGCATGTGTATTGTATTTAGATGTACCATACGATAAACCGATAAATAGATACAAACGATCAACAATAGATATAAATTGATATCGTTGTCATTCCTACTCTTGATGTATATAAAGTCCACAACAATAAAATATTTCATTTGCATTTTCTTAGGAATTGTTCATCGACATTCAACATATTGTTTACATGTTTATGTTTGTCCCAGAAATCCTGCGAGATTTGTACATTTTCCGACTTTTTCACAAAAGAGCGCACTAAGAAGTATAACTCTTCCATAGTGGAAATAGAACGTATTACAATTCCTATCCGCACGACACAGGAGAGATAACTCTTACATTATATACATTAACAACTATTCACCAAAAATATAATCCTAGGAAAAAGGGATGCACCTAATACACACATGTAGAACTAATTATAACATTCAGTTAAGCAAAATTTGCTTACGTTAAATTTTCTTCGTGAATCGTCGTGACACAGTGTAATAAGAATTTAATTTTTTATTCGTCCTTTATATCATCTCTTGGGTACATGTAACGTACTTCTAACGTTATTTTGATTGGAAATATAAAAAAATTATAGCTATTTATTTTCTATAATTTTCTTTCGTTTTTGTGGTGTTTATATTCTCTTTCCATAATTTTCCATTTTTCTGGATGGCTTAATAATCTCTCTCTCTCTCCTTCCAGTATACTGTACACAGGCACTTGTTTCGTATACGGGACACCCCTACTTATTTTTACCACAAGGTACCTAACTCAATTTCAGGCACCCCTGCTTAAAGTTCGTATTTTTTCATATATTATCAATCATTAACCTACTTTAAAATGACATCGTACGCTTTTTTCTTGTCAAATTAATCGTTTCGGATTTCACTGGTCGATCCTGTTTATTGTAAACCGCTCATTTCTTCCTCGAAAATTATCTCGATACAAAATAAGACTATGAATGGGATACATAGACTTCCGGTTGGGTTATAAATGAAGGATAAAACCAGAGACCTCGGAAAGGAATACTCGTAAGTCTCTGGACTTGTGATTCCGTGCATGGAAATGTGACCCTGTGGAAAAAAATATCGTTTACATTACTTCACACAGATATTATGAAATGATTAAAATATTCTGTCATATTTTCCCTATTTATTTTATTGAAAAATAATTTTTTAATTTAAATAGTAAATCGATTAATTTCTAATATATTCATAGAGGATGATTTTTTAGTAAATTTATGCAATATTACATGTATATTCTTTGATAGTGAACATATATAAAGCTTCGTCTAAATGTTTTCTTATTTAAGTACGTTGATCAAACTTGTTTGGAGTTTTTCAAACAATACACTGTGGAACCATTTAAATTCATTCAAAAATTCTTCAAAATCAATATGATACAATATAATCCATGTTCATGAAAGAAAAGACAAAAGACACTGAATTTAATTTCAGAGAAGTAAATATAAGTATTTAAAAAAAAAAAGCATGAGATAGATTCACATTTAGTTTACTTTATTACAATACTGAGACCGTAGTCTTAGATTCCGATATAATAATTCATGTGTAAATGTATCATAGGACACAGATTTCCAATTATTTCGCTATAATATATTCCTTCATAACATAGAAATGAATTTAAAGAATTTGACTGCCTCAGCTCACCTGACATATGGCACAGAGCTAGAACAATTCCAGTCTAAAAATATTCTGATTCTCAGGAAAATTTGTAGTGTACAAGCCATGCTGAGACACTTCAAATAACCCCTACACTGCACATATTTCAAATTCCCTTAAAATTTGAGAAGCAGGTGAAAAAGCCTTCTTTATACCCTTCCTAAAAGCAAAGATTCCAATATTGTAATTTAAAAAAAAAAAAAATCCAGACATTTTTTTCTATCTAATATCAACTCATTCCACCCCATATACATTCCAGAGGATTTTAAAGAAAGAACCCTCTATTATTTTTAATGGCACTACTTGCACAAAATGGGATAAATTAACCGTCAGTGTCGGACTGTCGAGAAGCCTTTTTTTTCCCTAATATATAAAATTGAAATTTTGAAAAAGGCCGTTGTTTTTCTTTTTGAAAAATCGTAATCATAATTATACCGTGGCAAAGACTCTAGCCTTTGGATAAGCAGAGACATATAATAATTACATCTCTGGAATAAGCTAGGAATTTTTGAAGAGTAAGCATGGTAAGGGATAATTTCACTTTATGTGTCTGTCTAATATGTAAAATTCTACATACAATACCAAAACACCGAGTAAAAATTTATTTATATAAATAAAGTATATACATATATAAATAATATAAAGTTATAAACCAAAAAAAAATTGTTTCAAAGTTTGTTGTGCGAATAGCCTCCGTAATTAGCATGACCATCGGGTGGATAACTTCTGTAATCGGCACGACCTTGGTGCGGATAACACCGGTAATTAGCACGACCGTCGTGCGGATAGCCTCGGCCTAAAATTATGTGTAAAGTTCACATGTATTTGCAATGACTTTTATTCTTTTAAATAACTTTTTATCCTTTATATTTAATTTATTTTCTAGTGTTAAAGAATAAAGTTTCATGACCTTGAATTTGGAGTTTGACCTAATTTTGAAAAACTTAAAGTCATATATTGCATATTTTTTGATAAGTTCAGGTAACAAAATTAGAAAGATCTTTCTATTTGTTTTATAACTTTATATAAAGATAGGACTTTCCTGTAAATTACACAATTTAAATCAATTGCGTTTCAAAGATATTAAAAATTTAAAACAATAACCATGATAACCGATTTATTTACGGACTCCACATTTAAATAACAGACAAATTTAAAGTCAGTTTAACTTTAGAAATGTGAGGTTATTCAAGCTCAAAATCAGTGAAAGTTTTAATTTGAACGTAAATAACTTATATCATGTATATTTACACTCAATCTCCTATTATTGTTTATGCCAGATATGCCATACATAGCTTTAAACCTAGCTGCCATATGGGGGATCAGTGTTTCACAAACACATCTTGCTTATTTCTGTAAAAGAACATTGTCCTCTGTTTCAATGCTTTTTTTTTTTTTTAAATTTTTGACTAAAATTTTAAATAAATATGACATACACTGAAATTACCTGAAACTAGACAAAGGTAAATAGGCCACATGCCTAAATAAAGCCAGGTTTTGTATGTACAAGATACAAGATACGTTATTTACCATCAAGGGTATTTCAGCATATATAAATGTACAATTTAAACATTTTACTACAAAATTGATTTTTTTTTAGAGATATACTCACTATAACTTGCATCAGTTAAAAAAAGTAGAGGAAATTTATATATTTTGTTTACCACATTAAGTTAAGAAAATACTGTAAATTACACAATTGAAAATGAACGGGTTATAAAGATGTCAAATTATAGTTATTTACTTTCTTGCCAGGAAAGTAATGCCTTTATTTAAAGCATCATGTGACACCGTCGCTACTTTAGATTGATAAACAAAAATGGTGTCAAGAAAACGAGGTAGGCCGTTTGGTATACAAATAATATCTTTTAAAACAACCAGTATTAACCATCTACTCTGTAATGACAGATATTGACCTTTTATTTATAATCATAGTCAAAATGCAACATACCTTGTCGTCTATGATTTCCCACAGACATGCATGTCTATATACTGTTTGCACAGTTCCTTGAATGGTTGGTGCTAGGGCTTTAATCTTTCACATGTATATTCCTTGTGACAAGACCTTCCATTTTGGACCATTAATTAGCTCACCTCGACGAAGTCGAGATGAGCTTATGCTATACCCCCGGCGTCGGCGTCGGCGTCGGTGTCGGCGTCGGCGTTAGCGTCGGCGTCCCAGGTTAAAGTTTTAGGAGCAAGTCCCATTCCCAAGTAACTATAAGCCCTACCTGGACCAAACTTGCATGGATGATGCATCTAGGGATGGACACTACCAAACTTGCTTCGGATGCTGGATCTGACCTAGATTTTCCAGATGAGTGACCAGGTTAAAGTTTTAGGAGCAGGTCCATTCCCAAGTAACTATAAGCCCTACCTGGATCAAACTTGCATGGATGATGCATCTAGGGATGGACACTACCACACTTACTTCGGATGCTGGATCTGACCTAGATTTTCTGGATGAGTGACCAGGTTAAAGTTTTAGGAGCAGGTCCATTCCCAAGTAACTATAAGCCCTACCTGGACCAAACTTGCATGGATGATGCATCTAGGGATGGACATGGCCACACTTACTTTGGATGCTGGATCTGACCTAGATTTTCCGGATGAGTGACCAGGTTAAAGTTTTAGGAGCAGGTCCATTCCCAAGTAACTATAAGCCCTACCTTGACCAAACTTGCATGGATGATGCATCTAGGGATGGACACTACCACACTTGCTTCGGATGCTGGATCTGACCTAGATTTTCCGGATGAGTGACCAGGTTAAAGTTTTAGGAGTAGGTCCATTCCCAAGAAACTATAAGCTCTACCTTGACCAAACTTGCATGGATGATGCATCTAGGGATGGACATGGCCACACTTACTTCGGATGCTGGATCTGACCTAGATTTTCCGGATGAGTGACCAGGTTAAAGTTTTAGGAGCAGGTCCATTCCCAAGTAACTATAAGCCCTACCTGGACCAAACTTGCATGGATGATGCATCTAGGGATGGACACTACCACACTTGCTTCGGATGCTGGATCTGACCTAGATTTTCCAGATGAATGACCAGGTTAAATTTAAGGAGCAGGTCCATTCCCAAGTAACTATAAGCCCTACCCGGACCAAACTTGCATGGATGATGCATCCAGGGATGGACACTACCACACTTGCTTCGGATGCTGGATCTGACCTAGATTTTCCACATGAGTGAATTTTAGCCATATTTTAACCAAATTAGCATGGATGATGTATCTAGGGATGGACACTTCCAGACTTGCTTTGGATTCTGAATCTGACGTACATTTTCCAGATGAGTGACCAGGGTAATTTTTTTGGAGTAGCTATATAATATTATGGCCTGTTATGATTAAACTTGCATAGATGGTGCATCTAAGGATGAAAACTTCCAGACTTGGATTGGATGTTGGAACTGACCAAAATTTTCTTGATTACTTAACAGGTCAAAAGTTTTTTGAGCAGGTCTATAATTAAATCAAACTTGCGTGGATATTGATCTTGGGATGTACCCTAACTAGAAAAAAAATATGATGTGAAATTTGCCTTACATGTAGATAACATTCGTCGAGGTGAGCTTCGTAATCTTTGATTACCTATGTTTTTGACATTTGACCTTGACCTTGGAGTTTGACCTCTTTTGAAAACCTTTAACCTTGGCCATAACCTTTGAATGGTTGGTGCTAGAGCTTTCATCTTTCACAGGTGTATTCCTTGTGACAAGACCTTTCTTTGGGTACCAACATTTTTGATCTCTTGACCATAAGGGGGCATTAGTGTTTCACAAACACATCTTGTTATTATATATTTGAAAATAGTGACTAAAAATGATATATCAACTTGTAGATTAATTTCTGAATTTTTAATAATTGAATGTGTTCTCTTTGAATTTCTGTTTCTCATAACTTTTTTTCCAAAGGTAATGCATTTAGCGTTAAGAAATAAAATAATTATAAATTAAACAAATAATTATTTTGAATAAAACTTTTTATTTCATTTCTCAGTTCTTTTTTCCAGCTATATTTTCATTTCCGTACAGAAATTTGCGATGAAGAAAACACAGTTCTTGATGACAGTCATAAGTATAATAAACCAATGGAAATTATTCTCGGGAAGAAATTCAAACTGGAAGTTTGGGAAACTTGTTTACGAACAATGAGATTAAATGAAGTGGCCTGCTTCACTGTCGAAAAGTCAGTAAGTGTCATAATCATATTTTGTCCAGCTTTATTTTGCTATAAAAAATGTAACCAGAAGGTTGTTTTCAAACATTAAAACAATGGTTTTAAATTCAAGGTCATTTAAACTGAGGTCATGATGGCACAAAAAACATATTCTTTTATGTGGTCAATCAGATGCCAATTTTAAACATCCCAAGCTCAGATGATTCTTGGTTTTACTTTTTTTTTTGCCAAAAAAGCAAAATATAATTTACTTTTAGATGAAAGGTCAAGGTCATATATGGGTCCTGATATCTTATGCTAAATCTAATAGATTAAAAAAAAAAGGGTTCATTTTCAGACATACATATTTGCCACAAGACAATTTCACTTTAAGGTCAAAGGTCATGAATGAACCTAGGATGACACAACCATGTGTCTTATTTCATAAACATGGGTAAAAGGATAGCTAAGACAAGATTATATGAGAAATTATAATGATTGAAATGAAAAATTCAGGGTAAAACGGTCAAAGGAGGCATAATTAGTAGAATTAATCAGGGGTTGAAATTTTCCTGGAAAACCCACTAGCCCAGGGACTACTGATCAGTAAAAAATTACTAGCCCAAACCTCAAACTAACTAGCCCAATTTTTTTTATGCAAAATGAAAACATAGCAAGTTAAATTAAAGTTTCAAATGCTGTGGTGACAGAAACAAATTATACTACAATGTAGTTCTCACTCAAAAGAAACCAGTCTACATAGAAAAGCAAAAGTAAACTGACGAGAATTTTTTTTCCGTTATGCTAGTCCAACGGACTATCATTACATTTAAATTAGCTAGCCCGAGTCTTTAAATGACCAGGCATCGGGCTACCGTATATTTCAATCCCTGTCAATAAAAGTCAAAGGATCTGTTTTTTTTTTAAAATGACATCTTTATTTTTACTTTCAGCACATATCTGTATGAATCTTTATATTTTTTTTCAGCACACATCTGTATGACATCTTTATTTTTACTTTCAGCATACTTCCGTATATCCAGTGGTGTCTAAGACATTAAGGGAATATTATGGAGAGAAGAAAGCTCACAGTCACAATGATAGCGGCCATTGTTGTGGAATGATGATGGCTGAACATGGAGTGGGGTTCGATGACCTAAATGAACTCATGAAGAACCCTAAACAGCTAAGGTTTATATTAGGTTTGTTTGTCTCTTACACATTTACAGAGAGACCTTTATATAAACTGAGATTCTTTTAATACTGTACCGGGTATTTGTTGATTCATATTTGACAATTGACCATATATGATAACTGGTATAGGCCATTATATATCACCAAATTCAAACTTTAAGAAACTTAACATTCTGTTCCTCACCAGAAAATGATATATTTGTAGACTTCAAATCAGTAAATATTTGCTATAATGTCACCAGAAAAAAAAAGCATTAAGGAAAATATATTCAAAATTTCAATGATCTTGAGAGAGAACCTATTTTGTTTGTTATTTTGTTAGGAAAATATATGGAGGACAGGTCTGCCCAGATTACATAGTTTGATAGAACTGTGTAGAATGATAATATAAGTGTCATATATCAATAAGGATCCAGGCCACTCTATGAAATCTTACACTCTGTGCAATCTGTAGGTAAAATTGAACAATTTTGTGCCTTGCTCCTTACGAAAAAAGGAAATCCCCAAAATTTGTGATATAGAGTCAAAAATACCAGGTCATTTTTTCCTTTTCAAGATATATTTTTATTTGTGATTTCTTCTATTTAATGTGATATTGTGCACACACAAGTTTGATAGAATTTCAAAATTTTATGATTATTGGGCAAAAACATGCCTTCAAGAATGCCAATATGTCATTACCACATAACCCTGGTAGTCAAACTATACCTTACAGCATAGCACTCCACTGAAGCTGGGATGGGAATCTTATTTCATGCATGACTATACACTATTTATTTCATACTGTGAAATCACTTATTTTTATGGGGGTTAAATTTTCATTGTTTTCTTGGTACAGTCAAACCTCATTATCTTGAACTCAAGGGGTTGATGAAAAACTTTGAGATATCCAGATATTTGAAAGAATAAGTGGTTGGGACTTACAAATCACTTCATATCCATGGTGTTCGAGATATCAGTGTTCAAGAAACCAAAGTTCAACTATATAAAGAAACCAACAAATTCTCTCCTCCAGGAAATATTTAAATTTCAAACCGTGTTTCTCAGTCATCTTCAACCACAAAATGAAATACCGACAATTTTTGATTTCTCAAACCACAAAAAAATAAGTGATTTTACTGTAACTAGTATACTCCTTTTTTTTTAAATCATACTAGTATATTATAATATATGGAGCAAGAATTTTCCTCATAAGATATCAGATAAATTTTACTCAATATTCTTTTAAATTAATATGAGGATAATTTTTTACCAAGTTAATTTGTTTTATTTCTAGAATTGGTAAAAGTAGAGAGACCAGAAGAGTATGAAAAGGATTCGTGGACATTAACAGACGAAGAAAAGTTACAGAGAATCCCTGTCCTGAAGGAACAAGGCAACAAGTTCTTCTTAGAGAAGAAGTACCCAGAAGCAGCAGAGAAATATTTTGAGGCTTTGAGTTTCTTAGAACAACTGGTGCTCAAGTAAGGAAACAATTCTTCACTTCAGGCTATAGGAAGGTGCTCAAGTAAGGAGACATTTCTTAGTTCCAGTTAGAGTGATTGGTGCTGAAGTAAGGAGACATTTCTTATTTTCTGGTCAGAGTAGCTCAAGTAAGGAGACATTTCTTATTTTTGGTTAGAGTTACTGTTGCCAGTGTTTAAAACTCACAGTAGAATTAGATAGACATGCAGGGCTGACCGCTTGTGAAAGTTGTCAGCCCTGCCAAAACTCTACTAGCACGAGAAAATAAAAGTCTTTTATAAAGTTCTTTTTAGCGATAATGTGAATGGGGCACGGTCACCATAAATTCCATCCCAAATCTATAGGCTGTCAAATTCTACCCCTTAGCTTGTTACACTTAGTTACCGACATTATAAGTTGGTTTGAGAGATGTTTATCAAATATATGAATTTCAACTTATGGCAAATTTTAAACATCCAGCTGGGCGTTGATACATACAAATCTGTTCGTCCGCAGCAAAATTTGTGCGTCTCGGGCAGTTGGGCGCATGGTTATTTCAAATACTGTTGTTGCTGAAGTAAGGAGACATTTCTTATTTTGTGGTTTGAGTGACTGGTGCTAAAGTAAGAAGACATTTCTTATTTTCTGGTCAGAATAGCTGGTGCTGAAATAAGGAGACATTTCTTATTTTCTGGTCAGAGTAGCTGGCACTCAAGTAAGGAGACATTTCTTATTATCTGGTCAGAGTAGCTGGCACTCAAGTAAGGAGACATTTCTTATTTTCTGGTCAGAGTAGCTGGAACTCAAGTAAGGAGACATTTCTTATTTTCTGGTCAGAGTAGCTGGTGCTGAAGTAAGGAGACATTTCTTATTTTCTGGTCAGAGTAGCTGGCACTCAAGTAAGGAGACATTTCTTATTTTCTGGTCAGAGTAGCTGGTGCTGAAGTAAGGAGACATTTCTTATTTTCTGGTCAGAGTAGCTGGCACTCAAGTAAGGAGACATTTCTTTTTTTCTGGTCAGAGTGACTGGAGCTGAAGTAAGGAGACATTTCTTATTTTCTGGTCAGAGTAGCTGGTACTCAAGTAAGGAGACATTTCTAAGGTTGAAGTTGAGATATTTCATAATCATCTTGTTAGAATATATACTGTATCTTGTGGTTTAAGATTAAGAAAGATATTAAGTTGTTCATGTTCTTGTCCTTTGATTTTGTAATAATTAACGTTTCATTTTTTTAATTGAAATAATTTACAAATAATTTATCATATTATGTGACAAAGAATCTCCTGTCATATGATCACAGTTTCAGCAGTTTTCAGACAAAGCAAACTGTATATTTTCAGATCCCCAAGAAATACCACATACTAGTCATAACTAGTGAAAAAATTCTAAAATGATGAATGATCATAAAATTGACCAATTTCAACTGGTTCTCACAAGAATGTATAAAAATTAGTTCTATTGTAGAAAAAAATGATGTTACAAATATCAAAAAGATAATCATTAGGTACTATATGTGACTAAATCTATTCATTCTTTGCATTGTGTGAGGAAACAAGATTTTAATTACTGGTTACTATCCTTGAAAAACAGGAATGACAAATCAATATCTTCTGTCATTGTTGTGTTTCAATGTTTATGATTTAGATTTCTTTCCTGTTTGTAGAGAAAAACCTGAAGAACCAGAATGGAACTCTCTAGAAGATATGAAGACCCCTTTCTTATTAAATTATGCTCAGTGTAAATTATTCTTAAAAGACTTTTACCCTGTAATAGAACACACCTCAACTGTACTGAAAAGGGAACCAGGTAATATTGGACTTCATAAATATGCAATATTACAAGCTTGAAGCCATGCCAATATTTTTTGATACCGACTAGTTCACAGTTATTGAATTTAAATGATTAATTTTCATGATTCGTTTATATAATTTCTTAAGTATAGATCCATTTTTCAACCATAAAATCATGGTCAAATATCATACCATGATCAAATATCGTAACATTAACCTTTTCATAATCTTAACATTACTTGTCAAATTTGGCAGTGGTTTTAGCTTAAAGTGGGGCATTGTGCTAATAAAAACCAAAAAAAAAAACCCCATGTTTCTAGTTAATCTTTTTTGCCTTTACATGTGAGAGAGAATGAGGATTATTAGCTGAGTTGTTATTTTTCTTTCAGAAAATGTGAAAGCATTGTTTCGCAGAGCCAAGGCACATGTTGGAGCCTGGAATCCCCTGGAGGCCCGAGAGGACTTCAGCAAGGTCATGACCCTTGACCCTTCCCTATCAACGGCAGTCCAGAAAGAATTAAAAAACTTAGAGGAATTGCAAAAGCAAAAAGACAGTGAAGATAGAAATAAACTAAAAGGACTTTTTAGTTAATAAAGTTAATTGTTGTTAAATGTTTAAAATTTTTAAATTCTTTATGTGTATTTAAATTATTTCCCTGTTAAGGTGCTTTATATGAATTGTTTTATTTTAAATTCATCACTTTACTTAATTTACCAATTCAGCATTATGGTAATAACCTTATTAATAAATGAATCATCTTTGAATTTTTTTATGCATCTTGAAAAAAAATATTAAAGATTTTTACTCTGTCATTCATATTTTTAGATTCAGAACTCTTGTTCACTAGTAAAATAAAATTATACTCAAGAATTTGAGAGTCACAGTTCTTAGTCAAGCATTGCTCTGCTTTTTTGTGATATGCACTGTTTGGTGGTAAAACTTTAGACCTCAAGGTACCTGCCCCATTCAGTAAAACTTAACCTCCGTGAAATGTCTGTGTAGTTATTAATCTCTAGTCACCAGTCCTGACAGGATACATTTTTCGTTATGGAGGACGAATCTGTCACCACTGCCTGTACACGTGTATAGGATCAGATGAATTGTGAAGATTTTTTGGATACTGTTCATGGAGTGCATTTATACCAGGGAGAGTTGATGTTTATTAATTGTTTTATTTTCATGATTGATTCTGCCTTTGTTATTGAAAATGATAAATTATTTCAAAATGATACATTTTACATGGTTCTGTTAAACTTGACTAAACCTAGTATAAATATAGACTGCTGTTTTAATTCATTTTGAATTACGCCAATTTTCTCAAGAGAAAGAGTATATAAGTATTAGAGGCAATTTTATGAGTTGTAATACCCAAATGCATTACCTTAATTACCTATTAGACTTTACTAGTATGTGTACCAGGGCTGCACTGTATAAAATTTAAAGCTTACTCTTTTTTCAATCTATGTACCCATGTGGGTTTTAGTGCTCTAGATTCAATATCAGTCTTTTTAGCAAGGTTGAGGATCCATGTATCAACGTCTTTGATTTTGATGAGTTTTTGTCTAACTGCTCATTTTTCTTTGTGTGTAAGATTTCATTGGATTCAGATCTGGGTTGTTTTTGGGCATTAAACATGTGACAAGTTCTCAATTTTTTCTGTAATATATGTTTTGAATTTCATTAACCATTGCCTTGTCATACTCCATCATTGAAACCAAAGAAATTGTATTAAAATGTAGCTTCCCCTTGTTAATTGTAGTCCTGTATTTGTGAAACCCAAAGGATAGAGGTGATTTTGGACATTATGTTGTAGTAGGTGATTTTGTTGTCTTTTACATAAATACACAATGATATTTCTTATTTTTTTTATCGTCAAAATTGTCTCAAAAGTGTATAATAATTATGACTATCAAAGGTTTGGATTATTCAAAATAAGTAACAAATATGTTCTTTGATGTTTGCTACAGCTTGTTTGTTTAAATGGTGTTGAAGTTGTACATTATGATGATTACTATTGTTTGATTTGAGTCAAGCAAATATTTGAATAAACATTCAAGCAAGCTCTGTCTTGTCGTACACATCCAGACTCTTTTCTTGTTCTAAAGAGCTACAGATCAGTCAGAAACTAGAATATATGATTCTCTACAGATATTCCCTACACTGCATCCATATTACTTTTCAATTGTAAACAAACCCTACAATGCGTATTAACCATCGAAAACCAAATCCTCCAGAGTGTTCTTATTCCTTCTATTTTCCCGACTATATTCTTGTTGGACACCTCATTATTGGTGTTATAAATATAGTTAAAAATGAAGACCTGAAAGATATCATTTTTAAAAGTCCGAAATTTACTGAGCCCTGATTTTTCAAATGGCAACATAATTTTATTTCTTAGCGTTTTAGAAGTATATTATAAAACCTTGCTAGAAATTTTAAATGCAGAGCACATACTATCTATTTTTCCGTTTTCAGTAAACAGGAAGTGACATATTTGGGTGAATTAAAAAATAATGACCACCAAATTGAAATTTTTTGATAAAATTCAACTACCCATAACATGTTTTTCACTTCTATCATTATATACATGCATTCTAGTCAAAATTCCCGAAGTTGCAATAGAATAGACAATTGGATAAAAAAGTTTCAGAATTTTTATTAGTAAAACTTTATTTGAAAAAAGAAAATATCACTACATCCTTAAAGACTTTCTTAAATACATAATCAAAAGAAAGTATAGTTTAAATTTATGCTTCAAAACAGTATCAGGGAAATAAATGTCTAGTTATGAACCTTGAGTTTCTTCATTTGTATATGAGAAAAAAAATTGGCTTTTTGATTGCTTTTTTTACATTGTTTTTTCAATTCTGGTTTGAAAAGTTTTAACATGAAAGAAATATGAAACAATAAAATCCCACAGATCACTTTCTTGTCCATTTCAGTCAATTCTTTAAATCTAAGCCAAAAAGAATTTTGATGTACAAATTTCTTATAAAATATACTAGATTTAGAAGTGACCCTATTTTACATTATTGTGTTGCACTCCTGACATCTAATATGTATTTTATTTAACTTTTTAAAAAAAATTATAACACTCAATAACCCATTCCTAGTTTGTAAATCAGTTTGTCTTTTTGATATTTTTTTTTTTTTTTATCATTTACGGCAAGTTTTTCATATTTTTTTTTAAGACTTCAAAACATGATTATTTGCAGTGTGTAATATATATACATTGTATTTAAACAAATGTGTTAATGTGATGAAATTTTTCTCTGAATTGACTGTAAAATGTCTGTAATAAGTTGATAGACATAATGTTTTGAACAAATAGTATCGAACATTTTTTTTCAATTTATTTTTAAGTAAAGGTAGATGAAGATCATTGATAATTATAAAACAGTTTTGTTGCACTCCTGACTGCAGTAAAATTAAAAATTAAAACGATAGAACACAAAAATTCATAAAGTGTTGGCAACATCAAGTGGTAAAGAAATTGTGCAATATTTATAGTCCAATACTTTACGAGTATAATTAAAACACATGAAAGTATTAGAAGATAAATTATATTTTATAGTATATTTTCCTTCAGAGGACAAACACTGTAAGCAACTGAGGTCAACTAGAAACATTCTACTGATCAATTTTTCTATATATTTATTCATTTTTGATTAGCAATAATTCTATCATATTTGTTGCACCCCTGACCAAGAGCATGGGAGTCTTTAAAGTAAATCATATACGGTACCAATTTTGATGCACCAGATCCGCATTTCGACAAATTATGTCTCTTCAGTGATGCGCATGCCAAAAATTTGGAAATCCGAAATATTTATATGAAAAGAAAAAAAAAACAAACTTTGAAGAGCTGAAAAAAGGGGGTGCCAAAGACTGGAGCCAAATACATCGAAGGACTAGAGCTATGCATGAGGGAAATAATCCTTAATTTTGAAAAAAAAATTCTGATTTTTACCACAGGAATTAAATATATATCCCTATTTTCAAGCTAGTACCGAAGTACTTGGGTACTTAAAGTAGAATTGTGAAGCGAAAATTACACCAGAACTTGTTCTGTTGTTTTAGTGAAGTTGAGGTGGAATTACTTGAATTTTATGACAATTTTTCAGTATGTTTATTTTTTTTACATTCATAAAAAAAAATCAAAGAGAAGATAAAAACACATCTGAATTGTTAAAATTGAAAAAGAGAAGGATTTTTGCAATAAAACTGTCAATAATTTAGTACTAAATTTTCAAATAGATCATTATTAATTCAAGAGTATATCTTAGCATGAATAGGAATCTTTTCATCACATAACTTGAATCTTTATTAAAATACTCCTGACCACAGAAATATAGATCAGAAACACAGACAGACCCTTTAATTGATAAAACTATTTGGTAAAAATGTTCTTTCTGTCTTTATTTTGCAAAATAAAAAAACAGAGAATCATATACTGATAAAAGTTTTTTTCATGATGGGGAGCAAATCATCAAATGTTGCACTCTTGACATTGTTGGGCATGCACAGATACTTGACTCTCATTAATGCTGCTTGTGATTTATATAACAGTTTTAAGTTTTAAATTGTATATTAGTAGTTATTTTACACTTTGAAAATTCTTTTTTGACTTAATTGTCTTTCAGATTTTTAAAATCGATGATTTGTTTTGACAACACTACATTTTTTCTGTTGCACGCCTGACATGGTTTAACATTTTTTTTTCAACATCAGCCATGACCACAACTTAGTAAAACAAAAGTTGCTAAAGCCTACATTTAAAGCTGAATACTTTGCATATTATCAGAAAAGTCTTTTTTTCCAACACAAACCATTATTATTTATTTCACAGATCTTCAAAAAATATTGAATTTTTAAAATGTTACAAAAAGGTGTTGCACTCCTGACATTTTTGGCATCATTTTTGAGCACAACCTTTTTGTGAATTGAGATATCAATGAGATATCTGGCAGGTATTTAGACACTAGCTAAAGACATATGCTGAGACATAGACATTTATTCCCATTGCCTGTATTTGTAATGACATGTCTTTGCTTAATTTTTTTTAATTAACCCATTTATGGTTCCAGCTGATAATGCTTATAATGATATAGTCTTTGTTTGTAACGCTCAGATTTTTAACTGCATTTTAGAAGGTCACAGTCCTAACCCTACATCTGGAACCTAGCTTAAACCCAATGTTCCATTTCAAAGGATGGAATTCTTCAGAGTCACGTTTCAGTTTTCATACTGTTAACGTTCCAGACAACGGGAGTAAATCTGATTTACCGCACCTTTACTAGTTTCTAAAAGTTCCTAAAAATCCTTACAAAGAGGGTATAGTAAATACTTTACCAAGCCTCTATCTTTACTCCTCGCAAAAATATTAACTATCGTGAAGGAGAAACTTCAGACGGACAGTTGGGTACATGATATGAAAGAAGTGGTATAAATCTGGATTCTTAAAACCCTCAAAGAACTTTTTAGAAAATTTTAAATCAAAAATGTTTTCTTCCTCTCTAGAATCAACAACATGAAGGCATACATGACTTTTCAACACTTTATACAACCATTCATTAAGATAAATGAAAGACTTGGCTTTTTAACATCAAAGACACCTGCTTTTTCAATTAAAATGGAACTCGAAAATTATCATTTGATTGCTTATCTACAAATTTACTTTGTTAAAAGTCATTCTAATTCTACACATTAGTACTCTGAAGATGCTGGAGCTTCTTAATGACAACATCTGTGTAGTCCTTGAAGACCAGGTATTCCAACAATCTGTGTACACTAGTTGTGTTCTTTTATTAATTTTTTTATATTCTTATGAAGTAGAATTTATTCAGAAACTTCTACATGAGAATAAAACTTCTTCCTGTGGCTTTCAATTCGACATTTAGATACTAGTTTTATCTATAAACAAAAGTTGCTTTCATTTTTTTGTCGACTCGATATAACCAAGTGAACTCAATATAAGGGACAACACAGAGTGCTACACATCTGTTTCATATCTAGGGATATTTTATTGACATTAATTTTTCTTTCATTGATTTATTTTGGCTGATCTTGAGCCCCAGATTCTCTCTCTCTCTTCTTCTTCTTCTAGCTTGTCGGTCTTTTCTTTCATATATTGTTGTGTGGCTTACTAAACTGACATCGTCTACAAAGTCAATGTCTTTCCAATGCAGTAGTAAATTTTGTGTATTCCTCGTGATTTCCGTGTCATTCAACGTTAATATATACCAGGTGGGGACATTAATGGTGATAAAACACATCCTTGATGTACACTTGTTGTTATCAGAAACCAGTTTGAAGTTGATTTTTTATACCGTATGGAACATTTGAATCCTTCATACATTTCTTTTTATGAATTATCATTTTTATTTTTAGATGATGGAATAATCTCAAGCTTTCTGACTGGTTGAAATCCAAAATTGTAGAAATCATACTAAGTTATACGATATACGAAACCTTTCTCAGAAAACAGCAATAATTGTATAATGGTATATTCCAAACCTTCCCATTATTTTCCAGAGCGTAATACAATGTATACTTTCAAATGCCTTCCCAAAGTCAACAAAGTTTATACAAGGATGATATCCATTTAAGACTATTTTCAGTGATGTAACGTAAGCAGAATGTATTATTAATACACGATCTATTTTTTCTTAACCCACTTTGTTGTTCCTTAAGATGCTCTTGCTCTTTCATTCTATGGAGTAAAACCCTACAGAGAATCAGTAGTAGTGTGATAGCATTCCAGTTGTTTCCTTGTGTTAGGTACCCTTTCTTTGGAGGTTTCACAATGATACCTTCTTTCCATTGTTCAGGTATTTTCTATTCTTCCCAGATCTTAGCAAGTGCCTAGAAGACTACGATTAATATCTTTACTTTCTTTATCATTTCAGCTTTGATATTGTTTCGTTCTTCTTGTTGTGTTTCTTAAAGATCTTCAGATTTCCTCCTTTTTTCTGAACAGTACTGTCTACATTATGTATATCTACTAGTAACTGGATGTTCAAAACTGAGACAGAATATTGACAAAAAAGTTAAAGTTACAGGGCTTTCTCCAGTCTCATTTAAAGTAAGCATTTCGCTAATCCTATGGTCGTTAACATGACTTTGTTTGCAGTTACATGTACAACCCATCCTTAGGTCGTATTTTGGTTGACATGTTTCATACCTATTGTTAGGCTATTGTTTTTTTTTTTTTTTATTGTTTTTTACTTACCTTGTCATTGGTCATTTGCAAAATTACTTTGTCAAAAAACAATCTGATTGTTCACACAAGTACTCTGAAGTTGACATTAAAAAGATGCTCGGGTTTCTGATTGACAATATCTATGTGGTTTTTGGAGATCAGGTCTTCCAACAATCTATTGGAATTTCCATGGGTACCAATTGCGCCCCGTTATTAGCAGACCTATTTTTGTATTCATATGAGGCAGAATTTGTTAAAAAAATCTTTTACGAGAAAAGAAGAAAACACTTGCTGTGGCCTTCAACTCGACATTTAGATATATCGACGACGTATTGTTAACAATGGTTATTTCCATTTTTATGTCGACACGATATATCCCGCTGAGCTTGAACTAAAAGATACCACAGAGTCTGACACATCTGTTTCATATTTGGATATTTTACTTGAAAAAGACGTTAATGGTAATCTTACAACAAAGCTTTATGATAAACGTGATGACTTTAACTTTTCAATCGTCAACTTCCCTTACTTATGCAGCAATATACCCTTATCACCTGCATACGGAGTTTATATCTCTCAGTTGATTCGATACGCTAGAGCATGCTCTAAGTATGAACAATTTCTAAAACGAGGTAAGTTATTGACAAACAAGACGATGAAACAAGAATATCAGCAGTCTCGTTTAAAGTCATCATTTCGTAAGTTCTATGGTCGATACAATGACCTAGTCAGCAAATACAATCTATCAATAAGTCAAATGCTGACTGACTTTTTTCATACTAATTGTTAGGCCATTATTTACACAATGAATTGTCGACGGATTTTTCCGTTATTTGCCGATCATGACAAGGAGCACACGGCGGGTGTGACCGGTCGTCAGGGGTGCTCACTCCTCCATGGTACTTGATCCCACCTCTGGTGTTTTAGAGGTCCATGTTTGTTCTGCTCCTATTTTGTAATGTTTAATGGACTTTTGAGTTCGAATACTGTTCGTTATCTCCACATATTTTCTTCTGATTTTGACTACGGATTTCTCCGTTTACCTTTGGAATACAGAGAGCTCACGGTGGGTTTGAACAGTCGACAGAGGATACTTAATCTTCCTAGGTGTTTCCAGAGGTCGTGTTTTTTTGTTCTGTTCACGTTTCATGTGTCGCCCGCGTGGCGCACTGGCTAGAGCGTCTGTTCTAGAGTCGCGGCGTGAGGAGTTGATCCTTACGTCACGGGTTCGAATCCCACTGTGGGACGTGGAGACTGGTCCTTCGGATGAGACCGTATAAACCGAGGTCCCGTGTCGCAGTAGGTGCTGGCACGAAAAAGATCCCTCACTGCTCAATGGCCGTAAGTGCCGAGTATAGGACAAAATTTGCAGCTCTCCACCGGCAAGTGGTGGCGTCTCCATATGAGTGAAAAATTCTCGAGAGGGACGTTAAACAACATACAAACAAAAAAAAAAGTTTCATGTTGTTGACGGGACATATGTAATTGATCATAGTTCGTTATCTTCACCCATTTCATTGAAAAAAAAAAGAAGTGGAGAGATGTCTACCCCCTACCTCTCCGGATCCTCGGCTTTTGCGGGTAAAGGAGCAGTGGCCTCTTTTGTTTCAATCATTGATCAGAATTTTTCACAGCTACTTTTATAGCAACATATTTTAGAAATCAGTATTTTAATTTTATAAAAATATGAGGTTATATGAGATATTTCCTCTATGGATAGGTCAACCAGTTCACTAGACACGGAATCAATTGCTACAGCGCAGAGAGGAAAGTACGTCAAACAACTTTATTGGAGGATGCAATTATGTTCTTAGTTTTAGTCCATGTTTGGATATCAAAATTGTGGTGAAAATTGAAATATCTAGCATCATTTAATGATCGCATATTATTCATTGTAACAATGTCTGATGAAAGAAACTCCAATTTGCTAAAAACGAAGTTATTGATTCGTGAAGAGAACTTGACCACAGCGTCAACTGGTAATACTACTAGTACCCCAGGATCCTTCTCTAGAACTGGTGTGGTTTCTCCAGAACCTCGCACATGGGAAGATGGGGTTACTAAAGGGCCCCAGAAAATGCTTATATACCAACAAGGTAAGTTGTGTTAAATTTTGAGTTATACACAGAGCTGTACTTTACCTGGATTTCTTATTACTTTAAACGCCACCTATATACTAATTTGCTTGTATATTTTGGCAAAATTACAATGTTAAGATAGATCCGTAAAAGAAAATGAAATTTTAAACAGTTGTACATAATTTCAATTGCAATTTTCATTTCATTTTCAGCCATTTTTGATTGTGGTTGATTACGATTTTTCGGTTTTATAGCAGATAACGGGCAAATATGGGCAATAATAGGGTGTGCGTTGACCATTGGAAACATAATTGCAGCATTGGTTATCTACACATACAAGCGAAGGTAGAGAGAGAGAGAGAGAGAGAGAGAGAGAGAGAGAGAGAGAATGTCATCGAAGCTTGATATAAACATTTCAAAATAAAACTTCAATACCAGGAAACAATTTATTTATGATAAAGTACATAGCTTTATAAATGCTGCAAATTCCAAATGAACAAGAAAATGTACATATCATAAATTGTTGCAATTAGCATGAGTCAAACATCACAAAGACAACTTCATTATTATCTTTATTATATTGATGAAATGCTTTTTACAAAATATTTCATTATAAGTCAGAGGATGATGAAATAATTTGATATTACTTCCTTACAGGAAACGGAGACTTAGACAAAGGGGGCGTACTCGAGATGCTGGCAGAGTTCCAAGTGATTCCCATTATACATTGCCCACTAATCCAGACCCGCACTATCTTCAGATTATGGACAACCCAGAAGGTAGAAAGAAAATGCCCACTCTAACATAATGTATTTTTTACGTTTTCATTTTTCTGACGTATTTTCCGAATTTAAGTGTAAATAATTGAACTAATTAGAGTTCAAAATCACTTTGATGCAATAATAAAAAAAATCGAGTGATCATTTCCGAGTTCCATGAAAGATACTTTGAGAGACACTTTGCGATTTCTCTTTCAGTATGTACTTGAAAATATACACCTCAAAGTATCCTTAAATTTAAAATGTTTAAAGTTTCTTTGCAAATAGGAACACTTTGATCGAGATACCATTATACCAAAGAGCAATTTTTTGCTTCTCAAAGTCACCATTTAGAAAAAATCTGGAACTTAAAAGCAACTTTCAGATGATACAGCTAAAAATATATGAATCAAAGAATATTGAAGGACTAATGGCATCTGGTGTAATTAATATTGATACTTTTGTAGGTACCTCAGCCAGAAAGAGACATGATTTGGACGACGGAGGTTACATCACAGCAATAGAACGGAACTCTGAGAAGAATTCTGGATACACAGATATTGTACATTTCTCCAGCAGTCAACGATCTAACTCCTACCAAGAAATCACTGAAGTGAGCGAGCTATCCCTATCCTCTCATTCGCCAGTTCATGGTACGCGCAGTTTGGATCCGCCGATGCGTATACACAAGAGACGAGACAAATATCTTGTCAATATCAACATTCCGTCGGACTCGATAGAGGAAAGTGTCAGACAAAGCTACGTCTTGTCGCCAGAGCTGATGGATGAGGAACTTTCTGAGTCCTTAACAAACTTTTCCAAGTATTTCACTTCCTTAAGTGTCAAGAAAAAGAAAGAAAGCTCAAACTGTGAGAAAGGTGAAGAAAGTACAACAAATGATGACATTATAGATGACGGGAACGAAATCAAAGAAAATAAGATGAAAGACACGGAGGATAAATCCTCATCTTCGTGTTTACAAAGCTATGATAAGGACACCATCGATCACGAGAATACCACCAGCGCTAGAGAATCTCAAAAGGGAGTAAAGAATTGTGATGGAAAAATGCCTCTTTTCAATGACTTGAAACTCAAGGGACAAAATAGTTCTAGTGTTATATCGCAGGAGTTGCCGATGGAGATACCCGTAGAACAACAAAGTGCCTCTCACATTAAGCGTCAGGATCAGACTACATCAGACGAGGAGCCACCAACCCGTGCTTCTGCCAACTTTGACCAGTCCTCAGTATCAAGTAGAGAAAACCTATATCATGAGAAAGTTAGCAAGGTGTCTCTACCAAACACAGAATGTCTTGAAAACAGAACGACATTGAAAGACAGAGACAAAATTGACAACAAAGATAGCGATCAGGCTTACGCCTTTCCTTCTCGAAACGAGAAAGTTTGGTGTAAGGAACCCGGTGGAATTAACGACAACTTGCTATTGAAGAAGAGCCGAGGTTTGATGTTGGCGCCAATGACTTCGTTTAACAGTGATCACTCTCTGAACAATTACATCCGGAAGAATGGCATTCTTCTTCCGGTAAAGACCGCAGCAGACGATAGTTCAGTAGCTGACAAGTCATACAAAAGAGATACCCTATAATGTGTTGATTAGTGTGTTAACCATGAATTCGTGTACTAGCATATGTAAAAACCGTCTAAAGTTTGAATAAAAAGGGCTACTGCTGTTTCTGCAGTGTCTAGCTTATAAACACAGAGTTTTAGGACGTCATACGTTCCCATATAGGCATTTGAAATCATTATACAGTGCCATTATTTTTTCAAAAAAAAAAAAAAAAAAAAAAAGAAAAAAAAAAAGAAAAGAAAAATAGATGACACCTAAACGATTTTGATTCAAAGATGAGGATGATTATAGTGCAACACATTGAATACGATTTTGCAATGAAACGGTGACTATGACTGCATAGTTTAAGCGATATTGAAATGAAGAACTGTCCTGTTTTCTTGTTTAAGTATTTCGTCCCCTTTCATCGTCCTGTTATCATATGCGGTTGTCTTATTGTGTCATTGTTTAAGTCCTGTTTCTCTCTCGTTTAATCGTGTATGATTGTCACATTGTACCATCATATCATCATAATTTATAATCGTTACAATGGCATTATCATAACCTCGAACTAAGATCCAGTTGTATGATGTTGGGATAAATGAATTGTTTGGATATTATGTATGAACTAAGATCTAGTTGTGTGATATTGGGATAAATGAATTGCTTGGATATTATGTAGGAACTAAGATCCAGTTGTATGATGTTGGGATAAGTGAATTGTTTGAATATTATGAATGAACTAAGATCCAGTTGTACGCTGTTTGGATAAGTGAATTGCTTGGATATTATGTAGGAACTAAGATCCAGTTATATGATGTTGGAATAAGTGAATTTTTTGGATATTATGTATGAACTAAGATCCAGTTGTATGATGTTGGGATAAGTGAATTGTTTGGATATTATGTATGAACTAAGATCCAGTTGTATGATGTTGGGATAAGTGAATTGCTTGGATATTATCTAGGAACTAAGATCCAGTTATATGATGTTGGAATAAGTGAATTGTTTGAATATTATGTATGAACTAAGATCCAGTTGTATGATGTTGGGATAAGTGAATTGTTTGGATATTATGTATGAACTAAGATCCTGTTGTATGATGTCGGGATGAATGAATTGTTTGGATATTATGTATGAACTAAGATCCAGTTGTATGATGTGGGATAAGTGAATTGTTTGGATATTATGTATGAACTAAGATCCACTTGTATGATGTTGGGATAATTGAATTGTTTGGATATTATGTATGAGCTAAGATCCAGTTGTATGATGTTGGAACAAGTGAATTGTTTGGATATTATGTATGAACTAAGATCCACTTGTATGATGTTGGGATAATTGAATTGTTTGGATATTATGTATGAGCTAAGATCCAGTTGTATGATGTTGGAACAAGTGAATTGTTTGGATATTATGTATGAACTAAGATCCAGTTGTATGATGTTGGAATAAGTGAATTGTTTGAATATTATGTATGAACTAAGATCCAGTTGTATGATGTGGGATAAGTGAATTGTTTGGATATTATGTATGAACTAAGATCCACTTGTATGATGTTGGGATAATTGAATTGTTTGGATATTATGTATGAGCTAAGATCCAGTTGTATGATGTTGGAACAAGTGAATTGCTTGGATATTATGTATGAACTAAGATCCTGTTGAATGATGTTGTGATAATCTTGACACTTATCTGAGTAGACACATGGGTGAATCAATATCTAATGAGACGCTATTTTATTGTCCACAATTAAATCAAGGTCACTTAAACTGACATTGATAATTACTTTTTTTAATGTTTCCTAAGACTGTATGTTCTTCACGTTCCTTTAGAAAAATTTGACCTCAGCCTTTCTGTGTTCTCACATTTTTACCCAGGCATCATGATTGAACAATTTGACTACGGCCTTTCTGTGTCCTCACTTTTAACCAACGCATCACGAGGGAACAATTGACCCCAGCCTTTCTGTGTCCTCACCTTTAACCAAGGCATCATGACTGAACAATTTGACCCCAGCCTTTCTGTGTCCTCACTTTTAACCAACGCATCACGAGGGAACAATTGACCCCGGCCTTTCTGTGTCTTCACCTTTAACCCAGGCACCATGAGTGAACAATTTGACCCCGCCTTTTCGTGTCATCACCTTTTACCCAGGCATCATGATTAAACAATTCACCCCGGCCTTTCTGTGTCCTCATCTTTAACCCAAGCATCACGAGTGAACAATTTGACCCCGGCCTTACTGTGTCCTCACCTTTAACCCAGGCATCATGACTGAACAATCTTGCGGATTGTGGGTCAGCTCTTCAATGTTTAGTGTTGGGAAACAATCTACATGTATCATGATATGCTTTTAGCATGTATAGTTAAGTTTTGTTATTAGCATTGGATATTTTTTCATTTTCGGTGAAGAGGTATTAATTTTAAATTGCTCTAATTGCGGATTCATCGATACTTACTAAGTATAATTGTCCCAGATTTTAAAGGATAAGTGGAGCTGTCTCAACGGGTAGTCTTAGATTATGCTCGGCCAATAATCAGGTGTGAGCTCTACTGACACTGGCGAAACCCTTCAGTTTATCATGTAATTCGAGGATCTTCATGCAATGAAAATGTACAATAAGCAACCTTTTCTCTCAGAAATCAAAAATAAGTGAAGAACTAGTAGACTAATTGTTCTCGAACAATTAGAGGTCTTTCCACCTTCTTTAAATTTCATATATTCTTCACATTTAACTCTCTACTGTTTAATTTTTTTTACAAAAGAAACCAGAAATGGCTTGAGAGATGGAAAAAATGAAAATTTTAAAAAAATTTGAAATGACCTTGACCTTTGACCTTGATTAAATATTCTAGTTCAAAGGTCAAGGATCACATTGCAATTAACCCCATGCTTCTATGACTTTTAGTTTTAAAGTTATAAGGTTTAATAGTAAGCACAAAGACATAAAAGGGCGGTAACTCATATAAGGGGTCATTCGATACTTTTGCACTGATAGATTGAAGTTGTGTCTAAAGACCCTGAAGACATTAGTGAAGGTTTTGTGTCTCTAAGGTTTATGGTTTCGGAGGAGTAGTGATAACAAGGTTTTCAGTAAAAGGGGCAGTAACTCCTAAAGGGGTAAATATTAGGGGATAAGTATGAAATATTTGCAATAGTTTTAAGAGGACATATTAATGATGCAAAGATACTTAGTATACATTGAAAGACAAAAGAGATATAAAAAGAGCTTAATTTCTCATATTTTGAATGACCTTGACCTTTGACCTTGACATAAATTTCAAGGTCTGAGGTCAAAGAATCTTATCCAGTTGGTTTCATGTCTCTACGACTTATCGTTTTGAAAAAAAATTATTTTTTCTAAACTTCAAAAACTTTCAGGGGCAATAACTCATAAAAGGGGTGGACGAATACTTTCGCAATGAAAAGATGAAAAGTCCCCTCAATTAGTCGAACACATTGGTGAAGGTTCCGAACCTCTATGGTTTACGGTTTCGAAGGAGTAGCGATAACAAGCTTTTATTGCCAAAGGGGTAATAACTCTTGGAGGGGTCAAAGTTCATGTACGCAGGGTCAACTGTAAAAATCTTTTAAAGAGTACATTCTTATAGACTATAAATCTTTTCGATAGATCTTGAAACATAGAATCACATCAGGGGGTGGAAAAATAATAATAATAATAACTAGTAGACTAATTGTTCTCGAACAATTAGAGGTCTTTCCACCTTCTTTAAATTTCTTGAATTTTTTTACATTTTACTCTCTAAGTTAATTTTTATACAAAAAGAATCCTTAAATGGCTTATAAGATAGAAAAAATGAAAATTTTAAAATTTTTGAAATGACCTTGACCTTTGACCTTGAACAAATATTCAAGGTCAAAGGTCAAGGGTCACATTGCACTTGACCCCATCCTTCTATGACTTTTAGTTTTAAAGTTATAAGGTTTAATAGTAAGCGCAAAGTCGTTAAAGGGCGATAACTCATATAAGGGGTCATCGGATACTTTTGCACTGAATAGATTGAAGTTGTGTCTCAAGACCCTGAAGACATTAGTGAAGGTTTTGTGTCTCTACGGTTTACGGTTTCGGAGGAGTAGCAATAACAAGGTTTTCAGTAAAAGGGGCAATAACTTTTAAAGGGGTTAATCTTAGGGGACAAGTATGAAATCTTTGAAATGGTTTTAAGAGGACATATTAATGATGCAAAGATACTTAGTATACATTGAAAGACAAAAGAGATATAAAAAGAGCTTAATTTCTCATATTTTGAACGACCTTGACCTTTGACCTTGACATAAATTTCAAGGTCTGAGGTCAAAGAATCTTATCCAGTTGGTTTCATGTCTCTACGACTTATCGTTTTGAAAAAAAATTATTTTTTCTAAACTTCAAAAACTTTCAGGGGCAATAACTCATAAAAGGGGTCGACGAATACTTTCGCAATGAAAAGATGAAAAGTCCCCTCAATTAGTCGAAGACATTGGTGAAGGTTCCGAACCTCTATGGTTTATGGTTTCGAAGGAGTAGCGATAACAAGCTTTTATTGCCAAAGGGGTTATAACTCTTGGAGGGGTCAAAGTTCATGTACACAGGGTCAACTGTAAAAATCTTTTAAAGAGTACATTCTTATAGACTATAAATCTTTTCGATAGATCTTGAAACATAGAATCACATCAGGGGGTGGAAAAATAATAATAATAATAATAATAATAATAATAATAATAAACAGAAGAATATCAATAGGTCTTTCCACAGAAAGGTGGAAAGACCTAATTAATGACATTTGACTACTGATTATGATCAGTTTAAGATTTAACAGAATTTTTGGCTAATTTCAACACTTGTATACGCGTTTAATAACACCTTGCAAGTGTTAACCGTTTTATGAAACAAAAGTTTAACAACTCCTAACACGCTAGAATTGGAAGAACATTTCAGGAGTTAAGTCAATTTTAGTTGTAACTTCAAAAGCGATCTCATTAGAATACAACAGATTATAGGTTACTGAACTTTAAATAACATGATTGACATTTAATTGTTATAGTAAAACATTCAGCGATATCTTCTAAGTATGTAGACTAATTTTATTACAATTGGCAGGGGAAATCGATCAGTAATTCACTCTCTTTAGAAATAATACCAGAGAACGGTATATATGTAAAACATCCAATTACTAAAAATGTCTGTTATTTTCCCTTTGATATTCACGACTGGGGCTCTATAACGCTGTAGATGTGACCTTGACTTGTCCTGGAATCAAAATTGTAAGTGAAATCATTCGGTTTCAAAACAATTAAGGACATGAAATTTTCATTGCCCCCTACGTTGACAAAATTCTTGCGCCTAATTTGTGCCTAGACTTAGAGAATGGTTACCCACTAAACAAATGGCTCCTTTTTCCAAAGAAAATTTATCTTAGATGAATGTTTGCTATCTTGTCTAAAGGACAATAATTCAGGTGCGTTTGATTCTACATTAGCTTTTAAAAGATGCTTGTATTATATTTTCACATTGTGAACAATAATTGTAATGCTTATTAATCCACAAGAGAACAATAGATATGATGTGTTTAATGTTCTTTCTGGAAATCGATGATCAGTGATCAGTGAGTTTATAGCCCCTCCCGAAAACAATTAATGAAAAAGACGAAGATAACGCACAATAATCGATATTAAAAATTCTACAAACATTACAATCTGTGAACAGGGTGTAACACACGGACCCTTGGAAACCCAGAGGTAGAATCAGGTGCCTAGGAGAAGTAAGCATCCCCTGTTGACCGGCCACACCCACCGTAAGCCCTATGTATTGATCGCAGGCGGACGGAACATTCGTAGTCAAATTAGTATTAAAAAACCCTAACAATTGGTATGGAACACGTCAGCCAAAATTCGACCCAATGATAAGTTATATTTGCTAACAAGGTCATTATAACTATCAACGAATTTAAGAAATGCTGTTTTTTAACGACGTTGTTGAAATCCCCGTAACATCAATTTATCTGTCAGTAGCCTGCGTCGGTTTAAAAATTGATCGTACTCAGAGCATGCTCTTGAGTATCGATAAGTTGGGATACATACACACCATATACAGGTGATAGCGGAATATTACTACATAACAAAATACGAACATTAATCAGAAAAGGAAAATTAATGATAGAAAAACTGAAGTCCTCTCGTTTTTAATATACTTTTTTTGTAAATAAAAATTATTTCTAAAAACCTTAACTATAACAACATTTATACAGTAACATCTAGAAAAAAAATAAGGCAACTGCCAGAAATGGGGCCCTGACTGAGCTCCTTCTAAACAATAATAATTTTGTCCCTATGACATCTCGCAGGATGTTCAAATTTTAAATAAAAAAAATGCTCTGAATACAAGTACAAGTGTATTTCCGACAAAATATATGAATAGACATTATCATCTCAGATATGAATAATAAATTTAGTTTTATGTAGATCGATGTCGACAGAGGGAGCCACAATTACCTATCACAGACTATTTGCTCCCCTTTATGACAGTCTTACTGAAGACAGGTCCCTTCTCAGTAGTATTGTATACAATAAATAATTTTATACTGCATTATTTTAGAAAGATTTTCAAAAATCCTACGCTCAATATTTACATTCAGCTTAATACTGAAGAGTAATAACAAACTGATTTCTTTACATGGTTGTATATGTTGTATTCAATTTCACTTTAAAGAGTCTAATCTACATAACATTTTATGTTTATATATTCTATATGCTACATAAGTAATAAGTAAATTTAAAGATTTAGTTCTATACTTTTTTTTTCATGGAAGGAACCAATAACAATATGTTTCCACTGAATTTCAAATGATAAAGAACTACGTATAGTATTCCATATGTTAGACACATTATCACATCCCAAAATAAGGTATTTTGTTACAATGTATACACGTAAAAAGATATATTTTTTCCCCACTTACTCACATAGGCATTGTTACATAATACATAGTCTTTATTCATACACTGATAAATATTTCTCCCTTTCGACCCCTCATATATTCCAAAATCTTAAAATTATATTAATATTGCTACAGGGTCCACAAAACCATTTCTTCAATAAGATTCTTGTGGAAAAAGTTACTTGATTTTCCAGATATGTTATTATAACCATAAAGCGAATTTAAAATCCATGACATCTTATTTATTCATATTACTTGAATTTGAAAATTCGTGAACTCTACGGATATTCTTAGTGCTTGAGAGAAGAATTTTATACTTGCTTAGCCAATTAGCTATATCAATAATATTGGGAAAAAATGGCCATGTGGTCTAAAGTATCCCTTATTGTCAACAAATCGTATGTTTTTTTTTTGTCTCCCAGTTGATTCGATACGCAAAGGCATGCTCTACGTATTAACAATTTCTAAAACGAAGCAAGCTATTGACAAACAAGTTGATGAAATAAGAATATCAACAGACTCGTATGAAATCATCATTTCGGAAGTTTTATGGTCGATACAATGACCTTGTCAGCAAATATATCTTATCATTAAGTCAAATGCTGACTGACGTTTTTCATACTAATTGTTAGGACGTTATTTACACAATGAATTGTCGACAGATTTTTCCGTTATTACCCGATCATGACAAGGAACACACGGCAGGTGTGACCGGTCGGCAGGGGATGCTCACTCCTCCATGGCACCTGATCCCACCTCTGATGTGTTTGGAGGTCCGTGTTTGCTATGCTCTCGATTTGTATTGTTTAAATGGATTTTGAGCTTGAATACTGTTTGTTATCTAAATATTCCAGATAAAATCCAATTAACAAAGAAGATAAGGTTTTGTTTGTAGACCAAATTACTATTATTCCAAATTGGCTGATGCAAAATATCATCAGATGATTTTTTTCAAAACTTAATTCACCTTTTCATTTGTTAAAATGACTTAGCACTTCTTTGTAAAATTGTGGCAAATGTATGCTTTTAGACTTTCCATGCCTGTTGTTGAACATTTTAAAAGAAAATATTTTTTAATGATTATTTCTTTTTTACAAAAATCATTTAAAATATCGAGCAGTGTCACTGTTTGACACAAAATCCAGTTTGTCACTTGATGCATGAGTTACAGCATTTTTTATGATGCAAAATAAAAAGCATTGCATTTGAGTATAATGTAACTACTGTGTAACTACAATCTGCAACATATCAAACGCTAAAACCGTATGATAATGTTCATACTGCTAAATGATATGTATGAACCACAGTATTTCTGAATAATGACTCTTGAAAATAATAAACATGTAATTAATCCGGTTTAATAAGAAAGTAGATGCCTTCCAAATTGTTAAATTGCATATTCCTTTGTAGTTTTTTTTAAAAAGAAAAATATGATGATTCACATAGTGCAAGGGTTATGCAGGATAAGTTTGTAAAACAGGTGCACATCATAAAAATAGGGTAACTTTTTGATGAATTTTCTTATGACAATGTTTTGACTTATGAATGTGGTATAAGACGCAAAACCATGAACAAAAAATTTTATTGCACTAAACTCTCCATGCTGAAGATCAGTAGTCGCTATTTTATAAATGTTCACCCAACCGAAAATGTCCCATTGGACGATAATTTTTTCAAAAAGTTTTTTCTCTCCTTTTTTAAAAATTAATGATGTTGTTGATTGCCGTTGTGTGTATGTCACTATTTCTTGTTCATATATTTTTATAAAAGATAATAAGGCCAAAAATTAGAAATAAGGGCCAATTTGCTCCCAAAAACATTGATAAAATTTACTTGGTAAGCCATCCAGACCAGGTGATTTATCGTGTTTCATATCGTAAACAGCTTCAGTACATTCATATAAGGTCAGAAATCTTTCTCGGATATCTTCATTTTCGTCACTCAATAATGGTACGTCCACCTATCGATTGACTATCTATATTTTCACTTGTATATAAGTTTTTATAAAAGTTAAACATTTCCCCTAAAATTTCATTTGTATTGCTAATTGTTTCATTGTTTGAAATCAGAAGTTCTTGTACAACATTTGAGGATTGATGCTATTTTCCTAAAATTGAAAAAAATATGCAGTGTTTTTCTCTCCTTTCTCAATTCATTTGGCTTTGGATCTAATGTGTGCTCATTTAGATTTTTTTGTCGAAGACATCGTCTATTTCTGCTTCTAAAGATTTTAACTATCTGTAATCAAATTCTTTGGCTTTACCTGTTTCTATATCTTCAATTTAATTTTCGATTGTCATAATTCTTTTCTTTAGTGTTTTTTGTTGAAATTGCGAAAAACTAATCGAGATATCTTCTACTTGACCTTTAATACATTCTCATTTGCCTGTTGAGTTTATAGAATTATCTAAGTTATCAATAATATTTTATATCCCTTTTTTATATTCTTCACTTTCTATTTAAGACACGTTTAATTTCCAGTATTCTGTGCCTCTTTTTGTCACTTGACAGTTCAAAATGGAATTTTAAAAACCTATGATTAGACATTCCAATCCTTTAGAACGAGTGCCTTGAATTTCCCTGATTCATAAGCCATAAAAAGCGATAAAATCATCATTCATTAAAATATAATCTATCCGACTTTAGTACTACAGTTTAGTTGTTAGTTGACTCCAATCGTCTAAAGTCAGTAAAAGACTAAAAATGAGACAGTTGTGGCAGACTCTATGGTGTCTTTTATTTCAAGTTTATTGGGATATATTGAGTCGACATATGTATGTACGTAACTTTTGTTAATTCATAAAACATCAATATATCTGAATGCCGGGTTAAAGGCCACAACAAGTGTTTTCTTCCTCTCATGTAAAAGTTTTTGAATAAATTCTATGATGGAGACAATGACCTTGTCAGTAAATACAATCAATCGTTAAGACGAATGTTGACTGATGTTTTTCATACATGATTTTTACACTGAATTGTCTACGGAATTTTTCCGTTTACCCGATCATGACAAGGAGCATATGTAGGGTGTGACAGGTTGGCAGGGGATGATTACTCCTCCATGGCACCTGATCTCACCTCTGATGTTTTTAGACCTCCGTGCTTGCTTTGCTCCCAATTTGTATTTTTTTCAATGGACTTTTGAGCTATATTACTGTTCCTTATATTCATATTCCATGAATATAAAAACAGACTGGCTAATAAAAGAGCACAATTAGTTACCATCGAAATAACAACCGATTGTTGGAGTCTCTGGAGCTAACATAGATTGTCAATGAGGAACTCTTAGTATACTTTCAGTATCAATTTCAGAGTATGTAAGGAATTTTGTGATAATGCGTGTCATGATTTCTATATAAGGTTTAAGTAATAAAGGGAATGACTCTTAAGTGTTTACATTTTTAATGTATTTAAATATATCATTAAAGTCAATTTATTATTCGTGCCTTTTTGTATATAATTTAAAATATATGTGCAATTTATTGGACACCATAAGATTTAGTACTTTAAAACGATTTTATGATATCTTTTCATAGAGATATGAATTTATGGAACCCCTATCTTTAAACTGGCGTCAAAATTTCAAAAAATATTATAGACTATGTGGAAGATTACCCCAGGCGATGGACCCGACATGAAAAAGATTACCTTGACACGTTGTCAGAATGGATTAAATGTATCGGATGTATGTTAAAATCTCGCATTAAGGCAAAATGAAAACCAACTATCCTTCTGTGTTCAGTAATTCAGAAGTGAAAAAAGAATTAAATAGATAACACGATCAGTGTGTACTGGTCCCTGCTGAAAAAGCAGGTAAAAACATTGTCTTTGTTTGTAAGGCTCATTATTTAAATTGTACTTTAGAGGACTTGGATTTAATTCAAGAAGTGGTAATCCAACTTGTACCCATAGTTCCCTTTCTAAGGAGGACATTATTCAAAATCATATGTCAGTTTTGAATATTTTAATATTCCCAACAATCAACATGAATTTGAATTACCATATCTATATTGGATTACGAAATTTCATAACAATCCTTACAAACAAAGATACATAGCGGGTTCCAGTAAATGTTCAAGCCTCTTTCTTTACTCCTCACTAAAATATTAACAGTAGTGAATGAGAAACTTCAGGATTACTGTGCAACAGTATATATTCGAGAAGTGGTGAAAATCAGATGTGCATAACTAAAAATTCCAAGGAACTTTTGGAAAATTCGAAATCACAAAATTTTACCAAAATCAACAACATAAAAACTTTTCAACTTTATATACAACCATTCCTCATGATAAATTAAAGTCCAGGCTTTTTCGATATCATTGACAGCTGCTTTCTCAATAAAAATAGAACTCGTAAATTTACTTACCCTTTCATTGGTCATTTGCAAAATTTTTTGTTTAAAAAAATTCTGATTGTACACACAAGTACTCTAAAGTTGATATTAAAAAGATGCTTGAGTTTCTGATTGACAATATCTATTGGAATTCCCATAAGTACCAATTGCGCCCCGAAAGAAAAATACCATTGCTGTGGCCTTCAACTCGACATTTAGATATATTGACGACGTATTGTCAATTTACAATGATTATTTCCATTCTTATGTTGATACGATATATCCCAGAAAGCTTGAAATAAAAGATACCACAGAATCTGACACATCTGTTTCATATTTGGATATTTAACTAGAAAAAGACGTTAATGGTAATCTAACAACAAAACTTTATGATAAACGTGATGACTTTTTATGCAGCAATATACCCTCATCACCTGCATACGGGATTTATATCTCTCAATTGATTCGATACGCAAGAGCATGTTCTACGTATGAACAATTTCTAAAATGAGGTAAGTTATTTAACAAGTAGATGAAACAAGAATATCAGCAGTCTCATTTAAAGTCATCATTTCGTAAGTTCTATGGTCGATTCAATGACCTTGTCCGCAAATACAATTTATCATTAAGTCAAATGCTGACTGACGTTTTTCAAATTTAGGCCATTATATACACACTGAATTGTCGACGGATTTTTCCGTTATTTCCCGATCATGACAAAGAGCACTCGGTGGGTGTGACCGGTCGGCAGGGGATGCTCACTCCTGCATGGCACCTGATCCCACCTCTGATGTTTTAGAGGTCGGTGTTTGCTCTGCTCCAAAATTTGTATTGTTTAATGGACTTTTGAGATTGAATACTATTCATTATCTCAATACATTTCATAAACAAATTTCAGGATTTGGACAGTTAATTTTTTTTTGTCTTTGCTTGTCGGGTTATTTTGTAATGTTGAACCCCCCGCCCACTTTTCGGTCAGTTTAGGTTTTTTTTTTTATTTTTGAATGTCATAAGTTTTTTTGGAAGTTGCCCCCTCCTCCACTTTTGAAACCGTTGCTACGGACCTGAGAGTGATGTTTTTGTGACGTGTTTGTGGTGATCTTTAGTCTGACTCGTATCCTTCTGGAGGTTAAGAACATCAAACAGAGCTGATTAGTATTGTAATTAACAGCTGATATTGTGCTTGATGACACAAGATATATTGCATTTTTTTCTCTAGAAGTTGAAACGATAAGATTTTAGTCTTTCAGAATTCAATAATTAACTTTTCATAAATGCTAACCTTGGAGAAGTATTTTTATTGGCAACATGGGATATTTCTAGATTTTTTTTTTTTATCTCTTTACAACCTTTGTACCAGAAAATTAAGAAATTTTAAAGACTGCGTTTGTGCTGAGTCAAGTTTTATGGAATGAAATATGAAGATAAAGAACGAGTATTTAAGCTCAAAGTCAATTTAAACAATACAAATGGGATGCAGAGCAAACACGGACCTCCAATAACATCAGAAGTGGAATCAGGTGCCATGGAGGAGTGAAAATCTACTGCCGACCGGTCACACCCGCCGTGTGCTCCTTGTCATGATTGAAAAACGGAAATATACTTAGACAATTCAGTTTGTAATTAATGGTCAAACAATTAGTATGAAAAACGTCAGTCAGCATTTGAATTAATGATATGTTGTATTTGCTGACGTCATTGTATCGACCATAAAACTTGCGAAATGATGACCAAAAGAGACTGTTGATATCCTTGTTTCATCAACTTGTTTGTCAGTAGCTTGCATCGTTTTAGAAATTGTTCATACGTAGAACATTTTCTTGCGTATCGAATCAACTGGGAGACAAAAACCCATATGCAATTGATAAGGGAATAATGCTACATAAATAAAGGAAGCTGACGATTGAAAACTTGAAGTCATCACGTTTTTCAAAAAGCTTTGTTGTTAGGTTACCATTAAAGTCTTTTGTAGTAAAACTTTTGAGCTTGAATACTGTTCGTTATCTCCATATTACATTTTGATGATTTTGTTTATACCTAACGCTATTCCTTTTTGTATTCCCCACTTTTAATTTTTAACAATCTTACCTTTATCTTTTGGTTCAATAATATGTACCTACTGACTAGCTTTTGTGTACCTACTGACTAACCTTTGTGTATCTCCTTTGTATTAACCAGAGTATGTAATTTAATTTCAATATTGAAAAAATGACTGAAAAGTTTCAATCGATTGATATCGATTTGAACCGATTAATGAAATAAGGTCATTCTGATATCCCTAAAAAAATAGCAATTGACCAATAGACCATTCACTACAAATGATATTATAATCTCATAATCAAGTTAAACCAGAGTAGCTACATATATTATCATCATTTTGCTTATCACTGGGGCGATGGACTACAATATCATATAAATATTGCATGCAGTTGAACTATACAAGCAATGGTAACTGTTGATATGTTCTATCAGCTGTTGGACGTAATGTCATTCTTTAGACGGTATTAGTATCTTTTATCAAATGTTTCTCGGTGGATCAGATTCAGCTAAATTACATGAAAGTAGAATATTAAGTAAAATATCATATAATATAATGTTATAAACATTGTGCATATGGACCACATCACTACATACATACGTACACAATATGGTATTGCGACGGTACAGATTGTCACTTTGTAAAATAAATAATGATAAATCAGCATATTCTTTTTTCTTGTTATACCGGTATATACTTGGAGATTGAATGTGGATTTTTCTGTTCAGTGGTAATAATTATCTGGTATATATTTTTGTGTGATTCCTATACATTTACCTAAATTATTGGGGTTGGGGGTTTGACATTTTTAAAAAAGTATTCTCATTAATTAAGGTCTTCCGTTTCCAACGGAAGACCTTCTACTGATTCTGATGGTTAAGATTATTCTTATTATTCTTTTTTTTTTTTCCTAGACGCCAACTTTGAAGCTTCATATCTTCCTCATTTCTGAACGGATTTTGTTCAAATTTTCAGAGCTTTTAGACTTTGCAAAACACTCTCAGAATACTGTAATACAATTCGGAAATTACCTTCTGTTCACGAGTTATTCCCCTTTGATTGAAATTTTTATGCCTCTGGTTTCCAGACAAAGGCTCTGAGACTGTAATAATTGGAGCACAAAACCCTTTGAAATTGAAAAGAAGAAGCATTGAAGTTGTGCACATCGGTTTTTGTTTTTTGATTTTTGCATTAAAAATGGCGCTAGAGAGGGGTCTAAAGTTAGAACGCGGAAAAGAGCAAAAATTTTGACATATTTTCCTTTATATCTTTAAAACTAAAAATATTTTGTTAAAACATGTATAATAAAAGTTGTGCATAATAGCAAGAGCTTTCATTTGATATCATTTAAAAGGGGCTGGCCCCTAAAATTAGGGATCTAGAGCCCTTGAAAGTTTTCGCTTTATAACTCAAAAACGGTAAATATTTCGATATGGCTTTCGGAATTAAAGTTGTTCTTTAACACCTTATTGATCTCATACAAATGTTGTTTTGTTCGAGTATTGCGTAATATGTCGTAATATGTAGGTAAAAAGCAGGTCCCGTACACAGGTAAGCGTTTTCATTCGGCAAGTAAATCGGAACTCTTCATGTGTATAACTTTAACAAACTTGCAATAAATTATATACCCTACTGTATTTAATGCTAATTTTCTTCTAAATAAGGTTTTAAACGTGTTCTGTGGTTCACTCATAAATTATTCTTTACAACTTTCTTTTCTTTTTTAATTTAGATTTAAAGGGAACACGTCTTCAAATAAAGGAAGGAATTAAATGTATCTATATAACTATATAAGTAATATTAAACTTTAAGCATCGAATAATTAATGATCATTAACAGTACGCATTTCTCCATGTTCACCTAAATGTTTTTAGTTATGTAACACAACCCGCGATCCCACGTTGCCGAGGTCACCATCGACCAGCCACCTGCGGTCATAAACCATGTAAACAAAACAAATATCTGTGAAGACTGTGATCACGTTTTAAATCCATCGTGTAGAAACAACAACTAATGAAACATTGTGTTTTTTAAATTTATATTGAATCTTTAAGATAACTTAATCTCATCTTTGATTTAATCTTAATTTCAAACACTAGTGCATAAAATCATTTCGAATTTTACCGGCCTGTTCACTGTCGACACAGCAATACGATTTAAAAAAAAAAACCAAAAAAAAAAACAATTTATTTCTCTGTCCCGTGTAATTGCATCTTTGATTTAGTCTTAATTTCAAACACTAGTGCATAAAATCATTTCGAATTTTAATCGCTTTTACCGGCCTGTTCACTGTCGACACAGCAATACGATTTAAAAAAAAAAAAAAAAAAAAAAAAAACAATTTATTTCTCTGTCCCGTGTAATTGCATCTTTGATTTAGTCTTAATTTCAAACACTAGTGCATAAAATCATTTCGAATTTTAATCGCTTTTACCGGCCTGTTCACTGTCGACACAGAAATACGATTTAAAAAAACAAACAAACAATTTATTTCTCTGTCCCGTGTAATTGTATTCTATTTCAATTGTAATTGAAAAGGTGCTAAGGCAAATAATTGCAATTAGTGATGGAAGTATTAAGTATTAATACTTGTGTAAAGTATAATTTTTACTATCAGTCTCTTAATTGTTTCTTCATTTAATTTTTCAATTAAATATTAAACTACATGTATATACATCAAATAATACTTTTAAACATACAATAATTCACGCCTTCTTACAGCACAGTTTACATTCTGCTCTGTCGCTTTGTAACCCAGTCTTCGTGCACACGTGGCCGCAGAGAGCCGGGGTCATATCGGTATTAAAATACATTGTGTACTCATAGCGATTAATGGAAAATTGGGTTTGAAATCATTTCGAATCTTACATATTATTTTATTTTACTCTATCTCACACTTATTTTTATCAATCCTTACCGCCCGTGCATTTATTCATTTCAAGTTTTACGCATTTTAATTGCCGACTTAACCATTAAGTTTGCAACAATTTATTTTTCTGTCTCGTGTTTTAAACTGCATGTACACATGCATGATAATTGTAAGTGGAAGTGACTTTTTCAATTCTCGGCATCCTCACATGTGATTTCGGAACCTTAATTGACATTGTGAGGATGAATTCTCGGGAAAATCGAAAAGTTTTACGGATACATACATACATACATACATGCATGCAAGTACAGAACATGCTCTTTTTATAAGCACGATCATGAATTCGAATGTACAAGTGTACATGTATATGCAAGAGCGCCCCAAATGTACGCATATCGAGTGTTTAAAATACAGAGAAATACAAAATCCCCGGTCTCTGTTTTACATTATCTTTGCAACAAAATATTGGTTAATCTGAAATCAATTTTATTGATCTATAGCTTATTTTGAAGTAAATTATCGGTCCACTGAGTTGATAATGAGTTGTTTTTATAACGAGTACATTTAGAGTATTCCGAATCACTTTTTACATTTTGACGGTAAACGATTTTATTAACAAGTTTATAAATGGTTGGTTGGTATTAAAGGAAAGCCAATTCAATGAAAAATCAAATCTACATTACACGGCGAGTCTATCTACGATACAGCGGCCTTGACAGGGGTTATATTTACATCACCTTTTTAGTGTATTGCAGGTCACTTCCGGGTATTTCGAATCACCAGGTAAATGGCTAAAAACAGTCAGATAACAACATTATAATTAATGAATTAGTTGGTATTGTTTACCAAAAGTATCAAAAAATAAAAAGAATTATTTTCTTGTTGAATGTTGTTGGTTTTTTTTATTAAGTTATTAAAGCCCCCCCCCCCCCCTTCTGTAGACAACACTATAAAACAGCGTTCTCAGAGGCGGATCATGCAGAAAAGCAAATACCAACAGAATATTTACTTTCTGAAATTACCTGATTGTAAATTGTTGTCCTGTAAATATAATCATGATAATTACGTAATTTTTTTTTTACCTATGTGATTTTTTTAATGCAAATAATTAACATTGAACTGTCATAATTCTACGAGTAGGCTACCAAATAATGATATAATGGTGATAAAAAAAATTGTGAAAAGGAATTAAACAAACTCATGTTTAGATTTCATGATTATCAAGAATGACGTATATCACTGCATACGTGTACTCGTACATACCAACATTGATCAACACTGATCAAGTGTATACCGGGACCCGGGATAGTCTTATTATAGCTCTTGCTTTGTCAAATCATTACTTTCATACCCCTTGCATTTAAGAAAAACAATGTTATAAAAAAAAATAATAATCTGACATATAACAAGTATACATGTAGCGTGTGCAATTTATTTGGCTAGGGGCATGTACACACGTGGTTCGAAACTATAGGGGGCTACAAATGCGGCCATAACTAGTATATTTTTGAGGTGTTATAAAAAAAACAAATAATACTCACAAAAGCTTATAAAATTGCCGTTCTATCGATACCTTATATGCCATGTTTCATCCACCAACAACGCCACGACATCGATGAGAAATACCATGCAACGTTTCTACACGGGCATTTTCTTCGAAAAGGGTAGGAAGTTAATGAATTAAAATAATCAATTCTTTTAGTTAACGCATTATGTTTACCTCTTTATTTGTTGTATGCAATAAGTATAGACCTTACTAATAATGACTGTTTGGTTGTCACACCTGTGCATGTGTCGTGCGAGGTACAGCGGTAAGGTAAATTACCGAGAGTCGCGATATGCGGGGTGATTCGGAACACCCTAAATGATCTAACATGGGCCCACGTAATACGACTAAATTCGTTTCATGAATGAACTGGTTCTTAACAAATATATGTACAGTATACAATATCTTTTCTTTAGATCTGTTTGTTTATTATTTTCAACCACAATCTGCAGTTACACGAAATCCATGCACAACGGCGCTACACCTGTCAATCAAAATCACTCGATATTGTGAACTCAGTCTGGAGTTACGGCAGCATTTCCGAAGTGATTCAAAATATTCTATCGGCTAATTCTAATTTTTCGCGTTGAATAATAATATTTTGGAACAAAGTTGGAATTAAGACTGGAGCTGCATGCTGTGAATTTATCACACCTGCAGTCTGCAGTCTATGTATATGAAGCATCTGTTGAGTAATGAATCAGAGAGCATAATATGCGGAACAAGTTTGATTGAGATTTTTACTTTTCCTTTAAGATAAAATGATTAATAACATAATTTATGCATCTAATAGATACATATCAATGTACATGTGTAGCTTTTTAAAAACAAGAATCTGTAATTGAAAATGTGAAAGTGAAGAGTTTAGGTAATAGTTCTTAACCAAAATTTAATGACAGTTCATTCCTTCCTAGTCTCTATATAACTTTTAATTACGGCCGTGCCCTCTCCCCTTCAATTGATGTCTTATACATGCTTTTAAATTCTGTTTATGTATTAAGAAATTTCCACAGGTACTTGTGGACAGGATCCCCCCCCCAAAAAAAAATTCAACCCCGATGTTTGTTGGACATTTTTTTCCACAAATTATATTTATTTCACTTATTCATCATGTGTACCATAGGAAAAAATAGAGTACAAGTACCTGTGGAAATTTCTATTTGCCCCCCTCCCTCCAAAAAAACTGAAATTGCTTTCTACGGGCTTGACAAAAGGTACTTGTGGACAGACCCCCCCCCCCCCCCCCCGATATTCAACCCCGGGGCTTGTTGGACATTTTTTCCACAAATTATATTTATTGCACTTACTCATCATGTGTACCATATGAAAAAATCGTGAAAACCCCATTTGATAATCGTTCCACACAAAAAATGCCTCACTGTGTATAGTTAAAACATTAATTTTTCATATTTCTTGATGAAATTAACATTTAAAAAAGCAACACAAAATTAATACCGGATTACATATCACTTGAATTTATCATAAAGCAGAAAATCTGTTCTGCGGGCTTCAAGGCCAGCTCAGGAACCTAAAGATGTCCTCATTTTCCAAGTCCAGTACAGAACGTAAAATAAATGAAATAAATCACACGATCACTGGGATGAACTCAAAGAAAGAAGACTCTTGAGGAAAAGATATTTTGATTCGACTTATAGACTGAAATAAACCGATATTCTCTTTTTGCCACTCTTTCCTGGTGCCCTGGGACTCTGAATGTAGGATCAGTATTTTTTTCACAGGTCCGTTGTACGGATTGTACCGGGGGGGGGGGGGGGCAGATCTTCTGAAAATAGTCGTTTGCTGTAGTTTTAATATGTAAATTTTGATTTAGTTGCTGCTTGCACCCTCCCCACTCTTTGTTTCTCTACGGTCATACATAGGCGAATCCCAGCAAAAATGTAATGACCCCCCCCCCCCTCCAACACACACTTTCTTTTAAATATGTATTGCGATAGGACTTAGAATAGGAAAACATTTTCTGCATATCTCTACATCGAAAAATATAAAACAAATATTTTTTTTTATATTTTCTTTTTAAAACAACATAGATAATTATGCATAGCTAATTAAATACTGAATTAAATATTTATCTTTGCAGACAATATGCTCTGGGTTATAGAACATGATGTGAAAGCGTATCGTAATGCACCTTGTAATCCTTTGGATTTTCAGATTTAAGGCCAATGCGAAAACCCAAAGACGCCGACATTTTTTTATGCTACTGTAATCGAAGATCCGGGGGGCAAACAGTTTTTGTCCTGTCCACCTGTCTATTTGTCTGTTAGACTGTGTTAGCCTCTTTGTCCGCAAAAACTATGCCCATAAAATTTGATTGGTTGGAACTACTGCTTTCATATTTCTTATGTGTATTCCTAGTAACAAGGACTTCCTTCAGGTACCAACATATTTGACCTCTTGACCTTGAACTTGGAGTTTGATCCTCTTTCGCAAAATTTTACCAAACTATAACCTTGGCCAAAACTTTTGAACAGTTGGTGCTATGGCTTTTATACTTCACATCTGTATCCCTTGTGATAAGTCTCCTCCTTGGGTATAAATATGTTTGACCATTTGACCTTGATCTTGGAGTTTGACCAACTTTTAAACAACTTTAGCCTTGACAATAACTTTTGAATGACTAGTACTAGGGCTTTTATATTACATAGGTAATTTTCTTGTGACAAGGCCTGTCATTGTATACCTTTAATTTTGACCATTTTACCTTGACCTTTGAGTATGTCCTACTTTTGAAAAACTTTAACCTTGGTTTTAACTTTTGAACAGTTGGTGCTAAGGCTTTTTTAAAACCATATGTGTATTCCTTGTAACAATTAAGACCTTCCCTCAAGTACAAACAATTATGATCCCTTGACCTTGGAGTTTGACCTTTTAAAGAAATTAACCTTGGCAATAACTTTTAAACTGTTATATTCTTTGTTCAAGACCTTTATTTGGGTAATAACATTTTTTTTATCTTTTGATCTTGACCATGGAGTTTGACTTGCATTTGAGAAACTTTAACTTTTGCCATAAGATGCCATATGGGGGCATCAGTGTTTCAAAAATCACACGTTGTTCAGTATCCAAATCGGGCATAAAACATTTACAATGATCCTTTAAAGCAGTGAGTTGAACCTAATAAATTACGACTATAGAAATTATGATAATTTATTTCGATGTATGGTCTAAAAAAACGTTTATTATACCTCTGTGAAAACTAGCTTACAAGTGAAAAATCACTAGTAAAATAGAATTTGATTGGCCGAGAAAGTCACGTGTCCATCATGTTTGCCCTGCAACAAAACGTCGTGTTTCACGATTGTGACGTCACAATTAAACGAGTGAGGAGTTAGATTGTTTATAGCGACGCTTCTTACTTCGTTCGCGCGGTAACAACAACTAAAAATTCACCCCAAAAAATAACCTTAATTAATGGAATTGCATACAGATAGTAGATTAAACGTTCTTTGTTAAAATGTTTGCACTTTTCAAAATTCGTTTATGGAAGTACAGCTAACATACGTCATGAGACGTCACAGTCTAGACGTTCAAAATGTCTCGTGCTGTTTGAAGAGGCGGATCTTAAAATTAAGTGAACAATGCACTCGCCCAACGGTCGCACCGTCAACATATTATCGTTGATTGATTGTGTCGATTTAAATGTGTAAAAATGTAATGGTGTTTGAATGTTACTGGTGTGATCACACAAACTTGTCACATAGGAATTTTTTTTTTTAATGAAACGAGGCTATTGGTGTACCTGTAACTTACATCTCTTTCATATCGTTCTCATCAAATGCATGTTTGCTTTATTCATTGGATCTCCTTTGTAATTCCTGCATTTTGGTTAATTCGGTATTATAAACAATTTATTGCATAATAGAGACATAAAGATTTCTTCGCAAATGAAAAATCATATTTCCCTCGGGCCTTGCCTTCGGGGAGTATGATTTTTCATGGGCGAAGAAATCTTCATGTTGCCCTCGCGGAATATGATTTTTTATGGGCGAAGAAATCTTCATGTCTCCCTCACTATCATGCAATAAATACAAACTGTGAACTTGTCAAGTCCGAAACACACAAAAGGGTATCGCTGATATCATACAGAGTGTATCATTGCCTTGATCAGGCCCATAGGAAGCAAATTCATTTTTTGGGGGGGGGGGGGCACAGCCATACATTTTCAGTTGACAGTTGAGGGGGCACTACTACCATAAATTTCCTGACAAGCAAAAAAAAAGGTCACCAACTACCAAAAATTCCTTGAAAAGCAAAAAAGAAGGTTATCAGACGTTTTTATTGAGGTGGCACAAGCTATAGTATCTATGTCTACTATTGAAATCTATATATCGGCAAAATTATTGGGGGGCACGCCCCCCTCGGTTCCTACGGCCATGTTGATTAAATTTAGGGTCACTAAGGAAAGAATGTTTTGACTGGATGAATGGTCTGAAAGAACATCTGTTAACTTGTCGAGTCGGTTACACATAGATGGGGTTTTCTTATAACCAGAGTGTGTCATGGTTTGATGCAAGGTCATTTGAACGAGTTCAAGGTCATCAACGGAGAAACAACATTCCTTAACTGTCTTTCTACTGGTGAGACATTGCAAGTTGATACCCCTTACAAGATTGCTTATAACCTTAGAATGTGGCATGACCTTGACTCAAGGTCACTTCTTCCTGTTCGCAGCTCCAACGGAAGACCTACTCGTTGCTTTGCAACGAGCTCTGCTCTAGTTTGTATAATGTTTCTTCAGTCATTTAATTTCTTGGTTAAACTTTTTTTATGCACTGGATATAGGTGTTTCAAATGTGATGAAAGTTTTTTTTTTTTGAAAGCGTGTATTTGATTAAAGTTTGAGAGAAGGAAAGAGTGAGAGATTTTCCTGGTCTTTTTTTATGAATTTATATTAATCATGTTATTTGTACTAATCCCCTCATCAAAATATTACTTGCACTCATGTATATTAAAATTAAAACTGAACGTATAATTTCGATATAATCATCATCATCATCAACATCATCATTATCATCATCATCCATATTGCTGTAACTCTAACAGCGGGGCGAAAATATGTGCAGCGAGGGTAGGCAAATATTGTCGTCATATAATTGTTCAGCCGGCGGCAGAATGTGTCGGTGGACGACAATATGTGTAGTGCGAATAGGTTCATATTGTCGCCGACAACGATCAGAAAACTGTATGTTAAAGTACGCTATAATTGAACGGAATTTTTATAGGTGTAGTAATAAAAAGTTTTATGTATTTGTATTTAATCCAGTTTCACACAATGGTATAAAATTTAAAAAAGAAAGGTTAAATTATAGCATTATATAATTTTTAAGCTTATAGTTCTGGCGTCTTTTAAATATCTTTGAAAACTATGATAATGCTCCAGATAATATAAATTTTTAAGAATCTTTGATAATGGAACTATTATTATTTTAATTTAACAATGAAATATGGAGATAACGAACAGCAATCAAGCTCAGAGACCATGGAAACAGTACAAATCTGGAGATAGCAAACACGGGCCTCTAAAAACATCAGAGGTGGGATCAGGTGCCACGGAGGAGTAAGCATCCCCTGTCGACTGGTCACACCCTCTGTGTGCTCCTTGTCATGATTATTATTTTAATTTTGCAATCTATGTAAATGTCAGGATAAGCAACTTTAGAGAATTGTGATTATCCGCTTCGGGGATCTTGTTGCAATAAACTATGACATACTAAAAATGATGACTTCAAACGAGACTGTTGATATATATCCTTATTTCATCTACTTGCTAGCTTCGTTTTAGAAATTGTACATTCGTAGAGCATGCTCTTGCGTATCGAATCAACTGGTAGACATAAACCCCATATGCAGATGATAAGGGTATATTGCTACATAAGTAATGTAAAAGGTAAAGATAACGAACAGTGATCGATCTCAAAAATGCCAAATATGTGAAGAGGGCATAAAACACCGACCTCAGGAAATTCCAGAGGTTGGATTAGGTGCCTAGGAGGAGTAAGCATCCTCTGTTGACCGGTCACACCCGCAACACAAATCCGCAACGTAAGGATATTTTGCGACTCTAGAACGAAACGGTCCAACTACATTGACGGCCATCTTTATTAGAAGTACGTTTCATAATGAAAGTTAACCTGAGGATCATCAAATTTTTTTTTTCATTTTAACCAAGAAAACACATACTGATATACTGTCATTTCAGGGGTCACTAACTGCTCAATGTAAATTATGGAAATTGTTTTATGATGAAACTTTAATACTGTCCCCTATGTTGAAACAATGAACGGGTGGTACTCCTTAATTTCGCGGAGACGTGATGTGTACTCCGTGCGGTTATACAAGGCTTGGGTACACCATTTCATTAGTTGTAGCTACCTGACAAAAATCAGAGAAAAAAGTTAACTTTAGCACATACTTTTTAAATCAACAAAAAAATCAGTATTGAAAAAAGAAAACAACACGAAGGTATTTAATTAATTGCTCCTTTGTTGTTAGGATTGTTAATATACAAAACTCTTACTTTCAGATATCAATAAAGGGGCTCATTATTGGAATTCCAAACAGGCTAAATCTTCAATTAATTGTTATTGGAAAGTAGCACAATTACATTTACATGAAATCTCGTGTTTGAAGTCGGAATCATTTCGACGTTTGACCTTTTGAACCAGAAGTTAGAAAGTTAGTAGATGCGGAGATCCTTGTGGGTAATGCATCTCTATGATAAATGCAACATCGTATTTAAATAAATGCGTTTTTTGGTACCAAAAATAGTCAACAAGCCAAATTAAATAAAGATTCATGAAATTTAATTTCTTTTTGAAAGCAAATGTGCAGAGAAATTGTAACACCAAAATATCTCTCAGTCAATCTAATGCTGCTAATTTACAAAATGCATTAAGGATCGTACGAACGACGGCATAAAAGGTAGCCATGGTAAGAGTTGGAAGATTTGTCTGTCTAATCGGAAGTTAGAGGAAGTGGGTGTCTTCTCAGTCGTTAATTCAATTAACATCAAACCTGAAAAAGATCAGTAATTAATATCGAAAAGACACAAACTGTTGGTTGAGACGGCCTCCGTGAGTACGTGAATTTATAAAAAGCGGGATCTGCACCCCGTATCAGCATATCTAGGAATCACCAGCTGATTTCATTACGGAGAGAAATATGGATAAAACAAACAGTTTGTCAAAAAAGAAAAGTGCCACTTATATCTTTTTAGAAAATGGTGAGTTGGATTTCTACATATTTCATTTACAGGTGAAATTGTGCAAATGTAATTGGAATGGAGTTCTAATATTCAGAGGGATTCTATGGCTGTAAAATTGAATACAATATCTTGTAAATTACAATAGAGGATTGTTACACTATTATTAAGCGGGGTCCACAAAAGTGATCTGTCCGGAGTCAAAGATATTAAACGTTCTCACAAAAAAAAAACCCCATGAGTATAGGGAATTGTGAAGATTCCCTGGCATAAAAAATGAATGGAAAGAAATATTGAAAAATCACATATTCTACTTTTTGGACCCTAAGTGATGGAACGATTTTTTAAAACTTTTCATGTTGACCATATGGCTAATTTAATAATTAAGAATATATTAGAATGGGATACTGATGCAAAATGATTTCAAAACACTACCTACACTTATACACACATATATGAGAAGACGTAAGTATATTAATACTAATACAGAGTTAAATTTCTTCCAGAAACTGCAAGTTCAATTAATTTCAAAATAAATTAATCAGAAGTGATTTTTTGGTAGTTATATGATTAACACTTAATTTGACGAGGTATCCTGAAATGTATTCATTCATAAACTTAAAAATAAGTTTTATCAATACTTTATCAAAACTTTCATAAATTGTTCCCAATGTTCCCCATATGAATGAATGATGTACCATTAATAAAGGGTAGAAGATCCGTTCGTTCATTGCCATTCCTTACAATTTTACTAGCTTCTATTCATCTATAAAACTAATCTACGAATTACGGGTTATTACTTCGTACTTGTGAATGTAACTCAAATAATTTTCAAAGATGGAAATCTAATGTAGAAATTAAAATGGTTAACAGCAGGAAATTTGGAATATCTAACCGGTTCGTTGTGTTAAAATGTGTATTTTCGTTAATTTCAATCTCTATTCTGAAGAAAATGATTGTATCATTTAAAGTTATTTTTTAATCAAAGAAATTTTTATTAAAAATGGAAACAAGTAAATTGTATATACCGTAAGGCCACTTACTTTCGTGGGATTTAATTTCCGTTGTTTTTGAGGTATGAGGAGGCCCACTAATTCATGTTATCTTGTTAAAATTTCAAAATACTCGCATTGTGGAGGATGTTTAAGATTAAACTTGGTTTACAGCGGCTGAGGAAGCTAAATGCATATATTCAGGATAAAAACAGCCGCTAGAAAGTTTTAATAAGGTAGCGCCAATTGGTTATTTTCGCATGTCTAGGTTTACGATGCTCTGCTCTTTTTCTCCAGAACGTAAACCCTGTGCCAGTTTATGAACAATATCAAATGTTAGATTTTTACAATTCTAACGCAGAGTTATCATTCCTTACACACATTTCTTTTTTTAAAAAACACAATACTGTTATAAGGATGACATTACTTTCCGTTTCACTAAAAAATAATGCACATATCCATTAAGGAGGGATTCCTTTTATTTTATTGTATTTAAAAAATGAAATTTTCATAGATTCAAGAAGACAATATCACTAAGTGATGTTATAAATTAGATTAAATTTGACTGTTTTATTTTAGGAGTAAGGTCAGGTCAAGGTCAATATCTTTTCCTTAATATAAAGAATCAAATATTACTGTTGCCAATCATGATGATACAAAAATATTTTGGAAGCTTTCAAAGGTTAACTGCCTGGAAAATATTTATCTGATATGTTTTCATATCTATTTAAAATACTTGAAAACTTTATTTCATAGCTATTTTTTCAATTACTTCAAAAATTTCTGTAAGCATTTGATTGTTTAAAAATGCCAACTAAATTCATGGTTCAGAAGTAGTTTTGAGAAGCAGAAAATGAGATATTTTCATACGCCAGGGTTCCGCCAAAATATAGTCCCTTTTAGTTTAAAAAAAAAATGTTTACCGTTTCTATTCAAAGTTGTACAATTATGAGAGGGAAAGATGAAACAATACAAAATAGGAGCAGAGCAAACACGGACCTCCAAAACATCAGAGGTGAGATCAGGTGCCATGGAGGAGTGAGCATCCCCTGCCGACCGGTCACACCCGCCGTGTGCTACTTGTCATGATCGGCAAATAACGGAAAAATTTGTCGACAATTCAGTGTGTAAATAATGGCCTTACAATCAGTATGAAAAACGTCAGTCAGCATTTGACTCAATGATAAATTGTATTTGCTGACAAGGTCATTGTATCGACCATAGAACTTACGAAATGATGACTTTAAACGAGACTGCTGATATTCTTGTTTCATCAACCTGTTTGTCAATAACTTACCTCGTTTTAGAAATTGTACATACGCAAAGCATGCTCTTGAGTATTGAATCAACTGAGAGATATAAACCCCGTATGCAGGTGATGAAGGTATAATACTGCATAAGTAAGGGAAGTTGACGATTGAAAAGTTAAAGTCATCACGTTTATCATGAAGCTTAGATTACCATTAACACTATTAACGTCTTTTTTCTAGTAAAATATCCAAATATGAAACAAAAGACTCTGTGGTATATTTACTTTCAAGCTTACTGGGATATATCGTGTCGACATATGAATGGAAATAAGTATTGTTAATTGATAAAAAAAAATCAAGTGATTCACCATAGTATAAACACGAAAAAGGCGATATCCATTTTGTCTATGGATAAAGGCACCCTTCTAAACGTATGCTCAAGTCATTTCAATATTTAGTATGAAACCATCTAAAATTGTAGGAAAGAAGCTCAGATAAACCGTTGTTACCCCGATGTTCTTTGCAAAATGAAAATTGATAGTCAAATTTACTTTAAATCCTTCATTATAAAAATTCCTTTTATTTCATGCGGTTGTAGGAGTACAAAGGAAATATCACCGATGATTGTTTGTTGTTGTAGCTATTAATACTTGAGTCTGACTTGATGGAATTCACGATTTTTACTCAAAAGAACAACAACAGTCTGATTCACGTTTCATAAAGCCGTGCGATAATGGTATAGGTTTCCAACTATATGTACTTTTAGTTGATAAATATTAAATAAAATAATAAGAATAAATTTTTCTCTTTTATGGGCAGTAAGTTTAGAACAAAGCGCATAGAACATTTTTTTTTTAATTTCTTCTATTATTTTTTCTATTTCTATACATAATGTTTTTTTCTGTTTATTTAGTATTTTATCAAATAAGACAGTAAATGGATATGCATGTAAAAAGTATTTTGATCACCTGATCAAAAGAACTTTGCAATACCACAATCATTTTAGGGCGAATGTGACCGGTAGATAGGGGATGCTTACTCCTCCTAGGCACCTGATCCTACCGCTAGAATTTTCGGAGTCCTTGTTTTATACCCTGTTCACAGATTTGGTAATATCTGTAGTTTTTTTTTTAGATCAATCACTGTCCGTCATCTTCATCTTTTTCATTTATCCATTTCCCCGTTACCTATTGCCATTCCAAAGTCATTTTGATGTTTCTGAAAGCTGTAACACAGTTTAAAACCGATGCACTACTAAAAACTGCAATCAAACAAAAATGAAAAAGAATAGAGATAAAATCATCCAATATCTACTCTACTTGTCAACTATTCCATTTTATTTTATTTTGAAAAATTTTAATTTCAAACCGTTTAGACAAGAATATTTCTCTTGCATTCCCTGTAATGATAGAAAGGAGATTTTCGATGCCATATTTTTACTGCTTTAACTTAATTCTTAAATCTCTGTCTTTTTGTCTAACCCTTCTTCCTTCCTAAGTCAAACACTGTCTATAACCCTGTGACCTTGATAACAAATATGTCATGATCATCAGCGTTAAGGAAGGATTTAAAGTTTTAAGCCGAAGAAAACGAGAAATATTATTTCAGAATCTCAAACTAACGTGACTTTGAAAGTTAGAGCGGAGGCAGGAAAAATATCTTACTTCAAAACGTCTACCTAAAGGGCAAGGAAAGTAATACATTTGATTATTTTCTAATCAAGGGTCCCAATTATAGCATTGACATAACTTGTGATTTGATTTGATTTTAATACATTAATTTACATCATCATGTCTTTTAAAATATGACCGTGTATGCAGAATACCACGTCACAATCTCATCTTAATGGCATAGTTTGAAATCTTTACATTCAATTGCTTCAAAGTTATATATTCGTGAAACAATTTGTGACAGATAGGGACAATTTGGGACAGACAGAAAAAGAAGAAGTTATAACTATTAAACTCAGTAGCTTAAACAAATGTCTAAATAAATGGTTATAGAATTATCCACAGATGAAATTTAAAAGTAAAGATAACGAACAATGACCAGTCTCACAGATCTAGTAATGAAGACAAATCATGAACAGGGCAAAACACGGACCTCTGTAAACACCAGAGGAAGGATCATGTGCCTAGGAGGAGTAAGCATCCCCTGTCGACCGGTTACACCCGCCGTAAGCCCTCTGAGTTGATCGGGTAAATGGAGTTATCCCTAGTCAAAATGGAATAAAAATGGCCCAAGTATTGGTGGGAAACATTTCAGTCAAAATCAAAGCAATGAAATTATATCAATTAAATAATATATTAAGTCTAAAATATATATGAAAGAAAATCCAGTTTTTATTCATCATTTCATTTTTGTTATCATTTTATGCTGAACTGTTTCTAAAACTACCGGTATTTTCAAAGTGCATTTTAGAATTCAACTGCAATGGAATAATTTTATGACTCCATGTTGACCTTCAAATAAACCAAAGTGTAGACACTAAGGAGGGGGATATCCTCTTTGTATATGACCACAGACTCTAAACATATGCTCAGACCATTTCAATATCTGGGCATGGAATCGTGTGAAATTGTATGAAAGTAAAACATATCTCTTGTTACACCATTATTCTTTGCAAAATGACAATTGATCGTCAAATTTACTGTGGAACTTTCATTACAAAAAGTCACAGTATTTCATCGGTTGTAAGAATTCAAGATCGAGATATGTCACATAACATTCTTTGTGATTATTAATACTTAAGTCTGTCTTGAAGGAACCTATGATTTTATCAATGAAGAACAACGACAGGCTGATTCACGCTTCTATCGATTAAGCGATAAAGGTACAGCATAGGTTTCCATCTTAAAATACCTTATTGCCGTATTCACACCTATTTCTTGGGTAAGCTAATCTAAAAGTAAGTCTGGATCAGGTAAATTGGGTTTTAATCCCACTTGTAACCTATATTGAGAATAAATCAAGTTTCAGACTTGTCACAAAATATCAGATCAAGACATGTAAACTTCAAAGCTATAATATTAGGTATATTTTGATGGCAAAATATATTTGACATAAACAATTGAATTTTGCTTCTTAGCCGGATAATGATTTTGGTGATAAACACTAGATCCCATGGAAAAATTCAAATTAATGAAAAATCATCTTTGAGACATCGAACACTGAATATAAAATCAAAACAATGATTGGGCATGAGCAGAGCATTGTTTACTGAAATAAAAGTCGGTGTCATTTGAATTTAGGAAGAGAAGAAGGAAACGAGATTGTGCAGAAGGTTGCATGTTTTTGATGTGTATTTTTCCTTTTTTTTTATTCAATCTGACACATCTGTTTCATATTTTGATATTTCACTAGAAAAAGACATTAATGGTATCCTAACAACAAAACTTTATGATAAACGTAATGACTTCAGCTTTCAGCTTCCCTTGTTTTTTGTAGCAATATGTCATTATCACCTGCATATGGGGTTTATGTCTCCCAGTTGATTCGATACGCAAGAGTATGCTCAACGTACAAACAATTTCTAAAACGAGGCAATCTATTGACAAATAAGTTGATGAAACAAGGATATCAACAGTCTCATTTGAAGTCAACTTTATCAAGTTGTATGGTCGATACAATAACCTTGTCAGCAAGTATTATTAAGTCGAATGCTGACTGACTTTTTCCACACTAATTGTTAGGCCATTATTTAAACACTGAATTGTGTACGGATTTTTCCGTTTTCCCTATCCTGACAATGAGCACACGGCTGGTTTGACCGGTCGACATGGGATACTTACTACTCCATGGCACCTGATCCCACCTCTGATGTTTTTAGAGGTCCGTGTTTGCTGTACTCCCGATTTCCATTGTTTCAATAGACTTTTGAGCTTGCATTTGTTTACTGTTCTTTAACTCAATATTTCATTCATGGATATTCGATAATCAAATCGCAAGAAAGATCAATAGAGAGACTATTAAAACTATTACTTACTTTTTTTTAAAACTGAATATACCTGTATATAATTTTTTAGTCTTCAGTGTTCCATTTAAAAGGATTGAACCTATTCACTTCTGATGAAAATTTCGAGGAAAAGTTTCTCTACAATAAAATATCTGACACCCTGTTTGGAATTAGAAAATTCATGCTCTCTTTCACAGGTGTTTAAGTTTAGACGGAAGCTCTTCGAACGTTATTTTTCTTAAATTTATAATGACTTAAGGACCAATGACCATCTGCTCTAAATTTCGCGAAATGTTTTTAAACTTCCGAACATTGATTTTCATCAAGAGCTATAGCATCAGATTCAAATAAAATTGTAAGAGGTATGAAGCGGTTCTTATTTTATTAGAAATGATTTTTACGTCAGATCATAATATGAAGAAATTTTAACACAGAGAATAGGAAGAGTAATAATTTATTTTCACAACATAAAATTAAAAATTTGAGGTGTATATAAAATAATATTTAGTGTCATACCTACTAAATTCATATCAGAAAACATAATAAAGCGCTGCTTCCTAAGTCAGAATGTCACAATATTATATGTGGTTGTAGGAAAACAATACATCTGTTAGCAAGAGTTATCTCTCTTATAAATATTCTTTCATTGGAAAAAAAATGTAATGCTAATAAAAATTCCACATTTGGTACTTGATACATTAAACCATTTTAAAATGATCCTGAAAAAGTGGAACTTATTCAATTTGCAAGGGTTTTAGAACTGGATTTAGATGTTTTTTGTCAAATATAATAAAAAAAAAATTTGAAAAGTATAGGCAAAGGAAATAGAAGTTAATGTTTCCATCATATGTAAAGTTTGATCGAACTGCCTTTTCAAAGGTCTCGACAATTAAACTGTGATAAGGTAAACTATGAGTCTTTACTCCTCACTAAGACATTAACAGTAGTGAAGGAGAAACTTCAAGAGTACTGTGCAACAATATATTCGAGAAGTGGTGTAAATCAGATGTGGATACTAAAAAATTCCAAGGAACTTTTGGAACATTTGAAATCAAAAAAATTTACCAAAATCAACAACATAAAAAACTTACGACTTTTCAACTTTATATACAACTATTCCCCAGGATAAATTAAAATCCAGGCTTTTTGATATCATTGACAGCTGCTTTTTCAATAAAAATGGAACTCGTAAATTTACTAACCTTGTCATTGGTCATTTTGTTAACTTTGTTAAAAAACAATCTGATTGTACACACAAGTACTCTGAAGTTGACATTAAAAAGATGCTTGAGTTTCTGATTGACAATATCTATGTGGTTTTTGGAGAACAAGTCTTCCAACAATCTATTGGAATTCCCATGGGTACCAATTGCGCCCCGTTATAAGCAGACCTAATTTAGTATTCATTTGAAGCAGAATTTGTTCAAAATCTTTTACGTGAAAAGAAGAAAACACTTGCTGTGGCCTTCAACTCAACATTTAGATATATCATTAACAATGGTTATTTCCATTCTTATGTCGACACGATATATCCCGGTGAGCTTGAGATAAAAGATACCACAGAGTCTGACACATCTGTGTTTCATATTCGGATATTTTATTAGAAAAAGACGTTAAAGGTAATCTTATAACAAAGCTTTATGATAAACGTGATGCATTTAACTTTTCAATCGTCAACTTCCCTTATTTATGCAGCAATATACCCTTATCACCTGCATACAGGGTTTATATCTTTCAGTTGATTCGATACTCCAGAGCATGCTCTACGAATGAACAATTTCTAAAACGAGGTAAGTTATTGTCAAACAAGTTGATGAAACAGGAATATCAGCAGTCTCGTTTAAAACCATCATTTCGTAAGTTCTATGGTCGATACAATGACCTTGTCCGCAAATACAATCTATCACTAGGCCAAATGCTCACTGACTTTTTTCATACTAATTGTTAGCCCATTTTTACACACTGAATTGTCGACTGATTTTACCGTTATTTCCCGATTATGACAAGGAGAACACGACGGATGTGACCAGTTGGCAGGGGATGCTCACTCCTCCATGGCACCTGATCCCACCTCTGATGTCTTAGAGGTCCGTGTCCGCTCTGCTCTTATTTTGTAATGTTTAATGGATTTTTGAGCTCGAATACCGTTCGTAATCTCCACATATTTCATTGCATGGAAAGTTATCTCTCTTGTCAGAGGGTCGGTCTCCCTTAAGAAACAGAGATGATAGATGGGTCATTTCTGCCATTCCTGGTGCTGTCAGTAATTTATTCTAATATTTGATTTTTTGGGGGTTGAGTAATGAAATATGAAGAAAAGGAATAGTGATTAAGCTCAAAAGTCCATTAGAACAATACAAAATTGAAGCAGAGCAAACACGGACCTCTAAAAAGTGTCTCAAATGATCATGTTATTGTTTTCTGTCTGCGTGTCACCTGTTAACTTTCTGAACATTTTTATCTTGTTCTTTGGAATAACAGGACCATTCCAACCATTTTTTTATATAAAGCATCTACCAGTATGTGAAAGGGAGGAATTGTTTTTTTTTTTTTTTTTTTTATATTTTGTAGTCTCTACCGCCCTGATATGAGATGGGTACCCCCGATTTCATATTAAGAATGATAATATCCATGTATTGCCACGGGAAACCCGAAATATGTGTCTGATCAAAAAGTAAAATAGGAACTGCACAATGGCACTATGTAATAAGGTTTCTGTGAAAGTATCATTAAATTTTATTCAGTGGTATTGGATGAGAGCTGGGTACCCCTAATATTATGGTATGAATGGTAGTGTCTATGTTTAACTATGGGAAACCTCAAATATATGTCCGATCAAAAAGTTAAATAGTAGGTCACAATGCCATTATGTAACAGACGGACGGACGGACACTCCCATCACTATACCCTACCGCTTTTCAAAAGGGGTTATTATAAGCCCTTTAGCAAAATTGTGAAATTCATGGCCATTGGTTTGGTATTGAGGCTCCAGGGTGGGCTAAGTTTGTCATTATATTCTATAAAGCTATTTTTCCTCATTGACATCTAGCAGGCAAACTGGTTGCAAGATTACTATGAGTTTCCTTTCATCAAAGTGTAAAATTCATGGCTCTTCAGTCCATGGTTCAGGCCCTACGTTGGGGCTTGGTTAATCATATAACGAAAATACATCCTTCTGATGTTTTTAGAGGTCCTTGTTTGCTCTACTTCAAATTTGTATTGTTTCAAAATACTTTTGAGTTTTATTATTGTTCGTTATCATTATATTTCAACTTTGAAATCTGCTCTACCTATGGGTATTTTTCAGGAAAACTGTTTTCATGATTAAAATCAACACATAACTTCTGCCAAAATTGTGAAATTCATCCTATCCTTAATGGTTCAGGCCCATAGGTGTGGCTTAGTTGGTCATATATAGAAAGTACAATACACCTTTGAAAATCTTTTTTCTTTATTCATGGACAAAAAAGAAGGAAATCCTTTACCCAAAGTTCAAAGTTCATGCTTATGTATACAACATTCAGGCTGATTGAGGCTAAGTTTGTCACGTATTGAGACTACGTTTGTCACTTATTGAGGCTAAGTTTGTCACGTATTGAGACTACGTTTATCACATATTGAGGCTAAGTTTGTCACATATTGAGGCTAAGTTTTTCACATATTGAGGCTAAGCTGGTCACATATTGAGGCTAAGTTTGTCACGTATTGAGGCTAGGTTTGTCACGTATTGAGACTACGTTTGTCACATACTGAGGCTAAGTTTGTCACGTATTGAGACTACGTTTGTCATATATTGAGGCTAGGTTTGTCACGTATTGAGAATATATTATATCTTTGAACATCTTCACCTTCACTCCTGAAAATCTAGAAAACAAATTGTTTGCATGATAATAATTAACACATCCCTTTATTATATTGTAAAATTCTTGCCTACTGACCCACTGTTCAGGACCTAGGTTTAGATTAAGTTTGTCATATATTGAAAGTAGGTTACTTTTTGAAAACCTGCTTCATCACCCATGAACATATAGAAGGAGGCAAAAATATTATCATCAAAATAATGAGAAGATTATTCACTTCAAAAAATTGAAATAATTTGTGTGTACTGTTGCTAAAGACGGCAGAACTTTTTTAAAAAACTGTACTTGTACAAATAAATTGTTGTTCAGTGTTATGTATGTATATTTCTTTAACTTGTCCTCATTCGGTTAAAAATATTCACAAAAAAATCGTTAATTTACCTGCCTGTGCATTGCATGAATTTTGATTTCCTTAATAATAATGAAACTTTTCTTTAAAAAGTCGTTTTAAAACTGCATTTATAATTTTTTTTAATCAAATATGTGAAATTACAGACCGTGTCAATTTAAAAAACTTACCAATATTACCTCAGACATTTTGAAATTCTTTATAGGCAATGGATAGTAGTATTTCTTTTTTTTTTTTTAGACATCTGACTAAGAGACAAGATAATTTGAATAAATCATTCTAGTTTCAGTAAAAAATGAGTAGGAAGAGTATCATTATTAGATAACATGATTATAGGATACTGTAGGTAGGATTTCAGGTAAATTTATATGATATCATAACCAAAATCAGCTATATACATTTTACAAAATCAATATGTATTTCCCTTTTAAACGTTCCCGTCCCCCTATACATTTAGTTTAGACTAAATTCTGGAAGGTTTATTGTTGTTGATGATAATTTGCCATTGCAAGGATGGAGAAGATAATCCTTATTACTTCTGAACTAAATCTCAAGGAAAAGTGTCACTTCAACACAAGAAAAGATCGGACACCCTATTTGGAATAAGTAAATTTCTTTTCCTTTCATAGGTAATAACTTTTGACGAAAGCATATTGAAAGTTATGTTTCTGAAGTGGATAATTAATCTAGATGCTCAACCAGAGATGTGAGTTTTGACGAATCAACAGTAAAAACTTTGAAATATAATCAGAAATTGTGGCTGACTATAATGAACAAAGACAGTTGATAACAAGTAATGACACTATGGAAAACATGCCACAATACCATGAAGAGACTACACGTATATAATTTAATTTTGTTTGTATACTAACCTCTGATTGGTTAATATCCAAAAAGGAACACAAATTATTTCTTTATAACCTGGTTTGGTATGGGGACACACACCCCTGACAACCAGCTGAATCATCTGTATCCATACAATCCTCTCATTTCCAGTCCTCGGGATTCATGGAAAATTCCAGATTTAATAAATGTACCTTTAATTTCGATCTTACCACATGTAACCAAACAACATGGCTGCTATGCCTATGTATCAGTTTTTACTTCCCCTCGATTCCCATCACTTCCGTTACTTCCGTTACTATGGTTGTATTATTGAGCGGCAAATTTGAACTAATAAAAAGTAACGAAATTTCGCGGATTATAAAGCGTAAACTGACCCAAACCAGGTTATACTCGAATAATTTGGCCAAGAATTAGAGTCATTCCTAAAATAATCGTTTTCCAAAGGACTTTCCATTCGAGTGTTTGACTTGACGTTGCAAATACTGTATACTCAGTTGATGACCGGAGACACAGAAATGATAGCCAGGCTATTCCTGGTTCTGAGGTTAATGTCGGATTTTAGTATTTAATTTTACTAGGCGGCTCAAATAAAAGATATAAAATTTAAAAACATATCTTTCTTGGAATAGGAAGATGAAATCAATCACAAGCAGTTTAGCCACCTTGTATAGCTTTAACCATATATGGAAATAAAACACAGCGTAAGCTGTAGTGAGTAGAGTAGTGAGTAGAACATCTGTATAGAATGCACTTCTGTATGAATATCATTAAAAAAAAACACAAGAGACTCATGGGCCTTAACGATCACCTGTATACAAATACAATCCTGTAAAGGATCCATAGATAGTCAATCAAGGATCAACAAAATAGTTAGTCTGGTAATCAACAACAACGCTTAAAGTACATGTAGATGTTTTTACTACACTGTATATGCCAGTGAAAGATCACCTGTATGAAATATATGGAGATAACGAACAGTATTCAAGCTCAAAAGTCCATTAAACAATACAAAATAGGAGCAGAGCAAACACTGACCTCTAAACATCAGAGTAGGGATCAGGTGCCATGGAGAAGTGAGCATCCCCTGCCGACAGGTCACACCCGCCGTGTGCTTCTTGTCATGATCGGGAAATAACGGAAAAATCCGTCGACAATTCAGTGTGTAAATAATGGCCTAACAATTAGTATGAAAAACGTCAGTCAGCATTTGACTCAATGATAAATTGTATTTGCTGACAAGGTCATTGTATCGACCATAGAACTTACGAAATGATGACTTTAATCGAGACAGCTGATATTCTTGTTTCGTCAACTTGTTTGTCAATAAATTATATCGTTTTAGAAATTGTACATACGTAGTGTCATTGCACTACCACAACACAACTGTACCTGAGCATGCATAACGGTATACCAATAGTAAAATCAGCACACCCCTCTACTAGGCCCATCTTGGTCTTTGAATAACATTCTATGAAGAAATAGAGGTAATTTTATCTCATTTTTATATGTCTATAATTTACAAGTCTACCTGACCATTAATAAAAATATACTACTACATTTTATATACCAAATTAAGATTTCTTTTATTCAATTGACCTATCAATTATATTGTTAACAATTACTTAATCATAGTTGAATAAAAAGGTGAATAGCATATCTCATAATAGAGTACAAATTTCCTACATAATCAATAGATTCCTTCTAGCAACACACACCTGACTCAATGGTTAAAATCTCACAAATTCGGTAAAACACCACTGATCTTTAGAACTTTGTATTCTGTTTGCCCCTAGATGCCCAGAAAAAGAGAATGATCCCCATCACTACATAATCAATAGAGCCCCACCCTAACACCAAAATCCCTGACCCAGAGGCCACAACTTCACATTTTTAGATTGATTAATTGATTGTATGTTGTTTAACGTCCCATTCGAGAATTTTTCACTCGTATAGAGACATATCACCGTATGCCGGTGAAGGCTTAAAATTTAGATCTATACTCAGTACTCAGGGCCATTGGACAGTAAGGGCTCTTTTTCGTGCCAACGCCTACCGTGACAAGGAACCTCGGTTTTTATGATCTCATCCGATAGACCCGTGACTTTCACTTTCGCTTGCGCTTGGCAAAGAAAATTTCACTACCTATGTTTACATCTTAGGTTTGATGCAGCGCGACGAACGAGAATCGAACCCGGACCTTCCGTTAAAAAAGCGAGCACCCTGCCACTTTCCCACCATGACCAATCACATTTTTAGAAAAAGCACCCTTGCTCATCCTAACAATGCACTTAGTTTGTCTGCTAAATACCCAGGAGCAGAGAAGCTTTTCAAAGAATTAATGCATTTTTACAATATGATCAATAGAGACACACCAGAACCCCTGACCAAGGGGCCATGAATTTCACAATTTTGAAAAAGACATCTTTGTTCAATATAACTATGCACTTCGTTTGCAGCTTAATACTTAGGAATAGAGTAGAAGCTTTCCAAAGAATAATGCATTTTCACTTTATAATCAACTTTATCCCTATCACTGCCCCAAAAGGGTTGTGTTATAGATTTGATCGTGAAATCATAGACCTATTAAAGACAAGGCTTAGAGCAATTATTTGATAAAAGTGTGTTAAGTTTAAGCTCGCAATAAGTGTTTCCATATATGCATTTTGTCAGGGGTATAGTCTTTGTCAGGAAGAAAAATTGACTCGGCTTTAAGATTTCTGGGTTCTGATTGATCTATCCAGGGGAGGAACACTTTGAATTCTGTTTTTCTTTCCTCATCCCTCAGAAGTTCACTAAGGTCAGCTCGGGTGTGATTATGTCATTCCCGGTGGATGGACTTTGAAGAAAAAGTCCGATAAACTCAAATCAGTTAACATAATTTTGGTGGTAGGTCTGATGAATGAAAGTTTGTTATCGAATAAAGTCAATCGCCTCATTATACTCTTTAATATAAACTCAAAGTAATTTAGTTTTCCTTTTTTTTAATTCTAAGAACGGATTTTTCCAGTCTCTATGATTGGATTTTTTTCCAGCTCACCCGAGCCAATACAATAAGGAAGTACAATACCAGGGTGGGGCCACATAACGTTCTAATTTTACATACTAATATATTGGGAATACCTTTCAAATGCCATTGAAAAATAACTTAACTATCATATCGATATATATCGTAAGCATCCTGATTAAGAGCTGATTCTACACTTAGCATACCCAGCAGAGTCATAATGAGGCTACAGCTGGGAAACAAAGGAAGGGTCATGAATCTCTTTCAAAGGAATAACAAACACGATACTCAGTCCTTCTTGAGAACAACTTGACAAAAGTTTGAATACATTGTAAAAATAAAACATAAAGTACTTGTACTTATGAACAAAAAAACATTGTAAAAATAAAAACATAAAGTACTTGTACTTATGAACAAAAATGTTGAAATCAGAACCTTTTGTCTTCATTGAGGTGAAAATCAGATGGTTCTTATCTATAAATTTTCATTTGTTAAAACGAAATTGTAACACACGTGAGCCTTATGGTAGAAGGCCTGTTGAATCACGTTCCAAATATTTTTTTTAATCATTTCCCCTCCAATAATTGAAAATGAGTCTTTTTTTCATTAGTAGGCGAGGAGTCTGTTTAGTTTTTATTACGACGAGACGCTAATCAACGTGGTCTCTATCACACATAAGTAAACAACTAATACCTCGAAAAGTAGACTGAACGATCTATGATGAAAAATGAATCTGAATTTTCCTGGGAGAAAAAGGGGGTGTTCTAATGATTTCCTTGGAGTGTGGTGGGAATTAAAAACATTCCTCATTCATGAATTTCAATTGAGATCAGTTAGAAATATGTCTTAATATTCATACATCTAAATATTTATTCTTCAAAAACGAACCCTTTTACGCGGCGCTCCTGGAACTCTTGAATCAGAAATAGCCGTATATCATTTATTGATGGAATTGAATTTTCCAGGTGGCAGTTAATACAACAAACATATCCCAAATGCAAAACATTTACATTCAGTGAATCTTGGTTAATTCTAATAAAATAAGTACAACAAAATGATATTTAATGACTTCATATGCATTGAGTACTCTTGTACTCTTTCTTGAGAACGATATTTGAACTTTGTCACATTATATCACAAATAACAGATAAATATAGGAAACTATCGCCTCTTTCAATAACGCTACAGTTCATCCGAGAGAGAGTGTCATTATAGAATTGTTCCACGCATGTCCAAGCCAATGTATCTACAATGTAAAGAATATTACTGTAATAAACATAGCTTTTCGTCATATTTATTCTTTATTTGAACATTTCTAATAAAAATTATCCCGACAATACGGCCATTGAAGAGAAACCTAGTATGCCTTTATTATCTCCAACACAAAAAATAGCCTACCGAGAAGACGCGCTTGGAGACTGAAAACCAATACAGATTACAGGATTATGTATAAAAGATATTCCCTGGTCTAATCTTTTAGAAAAATAGCAATTACAATTTTATGAAAGTTCATTTCTTAATGTCGTTGATCTATTTTACAAGATTTCATAGAAATCAAGTAAGCAAGTCTAATGCTGTATGATAGAGCTTAGCAAAAACAGTTTTGTACATTCTTTGCTCTTCATGACTCTTTGATGAGTTAAGAATTCTTCCAAATTTTGGTGGGATTAATTAGGAGGATATTAGTTTGATTCTGAGGTGCTGGGGTGACGCTGATTGGCTGGTAGCTGGTGGGTGGCATAATGACAGCAGATCACATCAATGAACCGAGGAATGGGATTCAGGAAATATTACGCATTGATAAATACTTATAAGAGGTCTATTTTATGACAGTTTAATGATGGTGTACAATTAAGCCGATCCGTACATATAAGTCTGTACAACTAGGTTATGGATTTATGGGACTGGAGGTCCGCTTTACGATTAAGGTAATTTTGTTAATTGTTTTTAGATTTGTTTTAATTTTTAAGAAATGCACGATTACAATGGATGAATATGTATTGCAAACCTGCGATTATCTGGAAAATTAATAGATTCTTCGGTCTTAGTTTACAATTTATTACAAATTTATTCGTAAAATATTTTTAAAATACCATTACATAGTTTTACTAAGCCCTCTACTTATTTAAAGCATTAGTTAACTTCGTCCAAGATAAGCAATTTAATCTTAAAATGAATACCAATTGAAAAATTTTATAAAGATACACACACAGATCCCAAAATGTAAAAATGTGAGGTGATAACTTACATAAATATTGAGAATATTGAGACTAACAACCAACCAACCCTCTTCCAACTTACTTGCAATGCATGTATTCATTGGGAAAACTGTCTGTATAAAACTTGTATTAAGTATGGGTAAATGTCTTGGCTGATGGTATATGTTTTCATGTCTTTTGCAATAATTCTACACGCATTTCCTTTAACTGCATTACCATTAATGCAAAAGCTCCTGGCATTGGTGCCTTTTTGTTTAAAATTTCATTCCATAATTTGATTTGGTGTGAAGACCAATGATATGTGAACCTAGATTTTCTTAAGTGAGGATCTAGTCTACAGTAAAATAAAATGGGTGAAAAATGTCCTGTGAAATAAAAGTTTCCACTTTCATTCCAGTGGTTATGGATAAAGAATTTGAATGAGAATGATGTCTGAAATCGACAGATTTTAACGGAATGAAACGAGGAAAATGTTTTATTGTTAAGACAAATATCTTCCTTTTAATAAGTGAGAAAGCCTTAATACTAAATAATGCCAGGACACCAAATAAGATCTCGCATTTTAGCAGCTTCAATTAGGTGAAAATTCCATTTTCTTCCAGAGTGTGTGTGTGTGTGTGTGTGTGTGTGTGTGAGAGAGAGAGAGAGAGAGAGAGAGAGGAGGATATATGTTGTACATAATCAGTTCTTTGGCCAACAGACCTCTCCGTGATCGGAAGGTCGTGGGTTCAAACCCCGGCCGCGACATACCTAAGTCAGCAGCTGTTCCTTCGCCAATTGCTTGGCACTTTGAAGTGAAAGTTGCAGGTCTTTAAAACTGAGGCCATTAGCACGATAGAGAACCCTCTCTGCTCAATGGCCCTGAGTGCCGAGTAAAGGCCTTCACCGGTATATGGTGACTTCTCTGAGTGAAAAGTTCTAGAATGGGACGTTATAAAAAATACAATCAGTCCAACAAACCTAATGAACTACAGGCATGTTCATGAAACTGTCTCAGGAGTACGTTTTGTCCCAAGAACGTCTTAGGAAATGTCTTTGTCTTAAGTCAGTTTCTCGAAGCTTTTAACTTCTTCCTAACTACATAAACCTTGTCCTAAGATCATTCCAAGTTTGTTGTAATGTTTATGTTTTTGAATTGCAAGCATAAGCGAAAATTTCTTGTTCCTCACCAGTCCGTGTATATGAGAGCTGCTGATGATGATTTACAAAAAATAAACATTTTTTTCACAAATGTTACCTAAATTAGTTACAATGTTTGATTATTTACAGAAGATATCTATTTTTTCCGCCTCATCAAGGAGACCTAGATTTCGCACTTTAAAATTTCGAGTTTCTTTTCTTATTCATAAGGCAGGTACATAACACCCCTTTTCTAATTGGGGAAGGGGAGAAAATAGTTGTTTTAAAGGGTAGGGGACAGAAAAATGTAATTGACAAGCCAAAAAATAAAATTTCAGGAAAATATTTGACATTGAATATAGAAAAGTGTCCACTCACAGAAACCTTTGAAATTGGGGGATGGGTGGGGTGGGGGTGGGGGGGGGGAGGTTGTTTCGTCCATACTTCAACAGAAAGTGAATGTTGGGATGGACCGCTTTTTATTAAAAATCTTCCATTATAAATTAACAGCAATAGACTATTTTCGGAAAATACCCCCCCCCCCCCCATCTACTTGCATACTACGTGCTATGATGAGTCAATGAAACTATTTAAAAGAAGAAGAAAAAACAATCATACAGGTTTTATCTGTAAGGGAAAAAAGTGAAAATTGTTCTCAAAATTGTGAAAATAGTTTCTATGGCCTTAACATGAGTAAATCGGGGCAAATCATTTTTATTTAAATCAAATAAAATATTTAAACCGTTGAGAGTTCCTATACTCTGGAATAAAACATTGCCTTTAAAATAGTGATTTTTCTGTTTGAATACATGGTTTCGAGTTCTGCAAAATTCATTTAATTTTTTTTTCTATCAGATTATTTTTCAAAAAAAAAAAAATGATACAGACTTTTATAATACATAATATCATAATCATCGTCAAGGTAGAACACTGAATTTAAGAAGCTCTAAACACTGCACACTAGAGTACTATTTGTAGGAGAGTTTTATTGAGTTACAGTTATCTGCCCATAGAAGAAAAATAGAATAAGTGGGAATCTACAGTTAATGACACAATTTGTTATGAATTAAAGTATTCTTAATGTTATGTTAGACCAAGATTAAGTAATTGAATACATCATTTCCATTAATTTTCCCGATGTAAGTAAACTACAGTGATTTATGTTCACAGAGAGTTCACTGTCTTTGAACATTTTTCCTGCAGAAATAGGGCAGGTGCCCTATGTTGAAAATGAAGTACATACACTGAATATGTGTACCTTTATATGACTTATTTTTCTCAAAGTCCAAAAAGCATTTTTGATTAGTGTTTAGAGCTTCCTTAAATCTTTCATTTCGGTAGAAAAAATCGCTTGTTTTGATGCGATTTACATGCGGTATTAAAATATTTTATAATTTAAAAGATGCGAACATGAAAATATACTGAAGTCACATGTAAATGGATTTTTTTCATGTTATGTGAAAGATTTTTTGGCTACAAAAGTCTCTAAAATTTAACATGCATAGATAAATGTGAAAAAACACGAGTGTTCATTGTATGTTAGGATGTCTTAACTTAAGTTGTTCCTAAGTTACCGTCGAGCTACATTCTTATGATATATAATAAGTTGTTCTTGGATGTTCCTAACTTTCTTCCAAAGTCATATCTTATGAATAATTTTAGGATATATCTTAGAAAAGTTTTGTGAACATGTGTGCTGATCTCTTCGACCAAATTGGTGGAAGATTTGAAACTGCGAAAGAAACGAAGATGAAAAACGCGTAGAATTATATTTCCTGGGCGCTTAACAATAGGAGGAGCCAGTTTGATTCTTGTAATTTATGTTTTGTTTACAATTTTAAATAAGGCCCATTCTCATCTCAAAGGGTCCATTATTTTTTCAATATAAATTGACTTTCGCTTATTTTTGTTATTCTCTCTCTCTCTCAGTGAGTGTGTATGTGTATTTACCCTTATCATTATCGAATCTTAATATAATTGATACTATAGGCCAGTGTATGCTTGTCAGGTCGGAACAGATGGTATATGAGAACGTGCCCCCCCCCCCCCCCCCCCGTCCTCTTCAGTAATATATACCATAATAGCATAAATAATGATTATTGACAAACCTTCTCCTGCTACTTGTATATTTATATAAATTTGTCAAAGTGTGAAGCATGATTATTATAGGGAGTCACAGCATCAAGTAACACGTCCATGTTATATAATTTACGTCAAAGTAGGCGGACTAAAGCTGTATAGCATACGTGATTATAAAAAGACGGTTCTTATTTACGTCAAATGTATTATATATATATATATGAGGAATTAATTGAGTTATCGCCTAGCCTTTATGTCGTTTTGGATCAATTGACAGATATTAAGATATCGAGCCCTTTTAATGCTAGAAGACAAATTACAAGGTGTATTATAAAATATTTAAGCCATGAAGAAGAAATGGTTCAACTCATCTCATAAAAAATTCAACATCTACACACATAAGAAATTGATTGCTTATTTTACTGATAAAAAGACTAAATGCAAAATACATGTTTGTTCTTAGAAAGAGTATAGTGAATTATTCTGCTTGATATCAGCTGAAAAGTACACTTAACAGAAGCCGAAGAAAGCCAGATAGGTATTCCCTTTAAAGGAGGAGATTGGGGAGTGTAACATTCAGATGTCAAACCTATGGTCTACATAATGACAAAAAATGTACAGAACTGTCAATTACCTAATAAACGAATAAACTTATGTACGAGTTTAGACTTCTTCCAAACACCAGTGAACGAATAAATTACTATAAATGGAAAGGGTGCACGAATGAAATCATTGAGAAAACATGTTTAAACTCACCATTTAAATGTATAAATGTTTGCACCTCAAAGAAAATGCATTAAAAAAGTTCCATAAGAATTAACATGTTATGATTTACATGAAGCTGTCAGTGGAGTGTAAATAAAAATACTTCACACTTAAGGTTATAGTTTCCGAGTGCCTTATATCAGCAGTCTAGTTTAAAGTCATCATTTCGTAAGTTCTATGGTCGATACAATGACCTTGTCAGCAAATACAATTTATCATTGACTCAAATGCTGACTGACGTTTTTCATACTAATTGTTAGGCCATTATTTACACACTGAATTGTCGACGGATTTTCCCGTTATTTCCCGATCATGACAAGAAGCACACGGCGGGTGTGACCGGTCGGCAGGGGATGCTCACTCCTCCATGGCACCTGATCCCACCTCTGATGTTTTGGAGGTCCGTGTTTGCTCTGCACCTATTCTGTAATGTTTAATGGACTTTTGAGCTTGAATACTGTTCGTTATCTCCATATATTTCATGGAATCATCTGTGATCGAAGCTGATCACAAGTCCATGGGTGATCACAATGTATCCGTTGATTTGCTGTCGGATTATTTTTCTTTTAAAGTCACGGATGTTCACAAGTATCCGTTGATTTACTGTCGAATTTATTTTTATTTCATGACTTGTTAGACCATTCATACAAAGATTTGAGAGTGAGTATCTTTCGGTACAATTTGTTAAATTCTCTAAGACAAATTCTCCTAGACAGACGACGTGCTGAAGCAAACTTCGCCGAAAATAAAACATTTATCAGAGAAAACTAAAGTGAAAACCATATCCACATTTACATATTTATTTTTTTTATCAATTCGCTCAACATGCATGTGTTTTTATGGAATTTAATTGGAATATACGATGGCTTCAACTATGTTATGCCATTTTACGATGCTCAAAGGACATGCATGGCAAATAATTCCTAAGTAAGAGACGGAATTGCTTGAATAGTATTAGACACGGAGATATCACTTTCCAATTCTTTGACAACAAAGGGTTTGATATATATAAGCAAGGGAAGTGAATTTTCGGAGCTTTTTCTCTCTCTGAGCTCGGAAAGTCTATTTACAAAACTGATTCTGTATCTGCAGGATTTTATGGGTTTTTTATGATTCTGCGATAAATGGATTCAATGACCTTAAGAATTTTCTCCAATCTATTAACAAAATTCACAAATGCTTTCATTCTCCAGAAAAAAAATGATTTGTCACCTGATCCCACCTCCGATGTTTTTGAGGTCCTTGTTTGCTCTGCTCCTGATTTGTATTGTTTAAATGGACTTTTGAGCTTGAATACTGTTCGTTATCTCCATATATTTTATTGTACTATAATTTTAGAATCGGCAACAATTTAATTTTTGTTTTGTTTTATTGAACTCATTGGATCGCTAACTTCAGCCCTCAGCAAATTGTTTTTCTACCAAAAATGTGTTTTTGCAGCACAATTCTTTTGCAGATCAACACAAAGAATTCATCATAAAAACTCTTTATTGAAAATTATATGTGGGGTTTTTGAAATTTAAAATCTTCTCAGAAAATAAAGTTATATTGCTTTCGCCCCGAAATGACTCATTGTTTTCTCAATTAAATTGATTCCCTTATTCAAGACCCCTTAGAACCCCAAAAATATTTGATATGTAGTTTAATTTCAAACTTGGATGAGAAACTTCAGGATCACTGTACAACAACATATATGAGAAGTAGTGTTAATCAGGTGTGGATATGTAAAAACTCCTAGGAACTTTTGGAAAATGTGAAATCATAAATTTTTATCCAAATTAATAGCATCAAAACGTACGACTTTTTAACACTATGTTTATACAACCATTCCCAATCATAAATTAAAGTCCAGGCTTTTTGACATCATAGACAACTGCTTCCTCAATAAAAATGGAACTTGTAAATTTACTTACCTGGTCACTGGTCATCTGCATATTATTTTGTTAAAAACATTCTAATTATATACACAAATACTTCGAAATTGATACTAGTATTAAAATGATGCTTGAGTTTCTGATTGACAATATCTATGTAGTTTTTGGAGTCTTACAACAATCTGTTGGAATTCCCATGGGTACTAATTGCACCTCGTTATTACCAGATCTACTATTGCATTCATATGAAGCAGGTTTTATTTTACACCTTCTACATGAAAAGAAGAAATATTTTGTTTTGATCTTAAATTCGACACTGAGATATATCGACGACGATTTATTATTTCACAATATTCATTTTCATTCCCACTTGAATGGATATATCCCTCTGAACACATCTGTTTCAAATTTTGATATTTACTAGAGAAAGACATTAATGGCAAACTAACAACAAAACTTTATGATTAACGTGATGATTTCAACTTTTCTATCGTCAAATAAAGTAGCAATATACCATTATTACTTGCATATGGAGGTAATGTCTCTCAGTTGATTCTATATGCAAGAGCATGCTCTACATACGAACAAAATCTTAAACGAGGCAATTAAGTTGATGCATTGTCCATGTTAGCAAATACAATCTATCGTTAAGTCGAATGTTGACTGACGTTTTTCATACAAATTCTTAAGCCATTATTTTCACACTGAATTGATTAGGATTTTTTCGTTTGCCCGATCATGACAAGGATTATAAGGCGGATGTGACCGGTCGACAGGGATAGCTTACTCCTCCATGGCACCTGATCCATTTTTAATGAGTTTAGAGGTCCTTTTGCTTTCTTCCAAATTCACATCGTTCCAATGGATTACTGTTCGTTATCTTCATATCTAATGTAAAAGTCTTGCAACTGCTTGAATAATCAGTATTTTTAGATTTACAGAAAAACTTTAACATGATACTTCAGATGTTAATTGTTGGTCACATGTAGAATCCAAACACATGATTGCTGTATGTATCCACAAAAGCAACATCTTTGCGACTTTGGTCATGGATTGGCCTGATTTAGAATTGAATCTCTTTAAGAAACTTTACCTTCATTACTCTCGTCGATCACATTTATTACTGACTATCTAATGCAATATTATATACATGCAACTCTGGTTAATGCAGGACTGAACACTATAAATTATTTAACTTCAGTACTCAAATGAAAAACTCTTTATAATATTTATTTTAACAAACATTACCTATATAATCTTTCATTGGTCAAGTGGCTCTTAAAGATTTTAGATTTTAAAATTAACTCACAGTAAAATTGAACCCAGCTAAAATTCATTTTATAATACAAGCAGCATAAGTTCAGCGTATGCTTAACATATATTTAACATAAACAAGTTGATGAAACAAGGATATCAACAGTCTCGTTTGAAGTCATCATTTTGCAAGTTTTATGGTCGATACAATTATCTTAAATGTCAGCAAATGCAACCTATCAATTAAGTCAAATGACGACTGACGTTTTTCATACTTATTGTTAGGTAATTATTTACACACTGAATTTAAGTATTTTCCCAATCATGTCAAGGAGCACACGGCGGGTGTGACCAGGCAGGGGATGCCCACTCCTTCATGGCACCTGATTTTACTTCTGATGTTTTTGGAGGTCAGTCTTTGCTCTGCTCCAAATTTGAATTGTTTAAATGGACTTTGAGCTTGAATGCTGTTCGTTATCTCCATTTTTCACGAAACAATTTTTAATTGAAATATAAATAAATATAAATAAAGGTGATAAATATTTAACATACATATAAGAACATATGTACAACAAATATGTTGGCAAGGCTTTTCTTTCTTTTTTATGCACATGTACATCTGATTGATACGTTAAACACACATCATTTATGTTGCTGTTTTATTTTTCTTGGGCAAAACTCATTTGAAATAATTTTTATAAATAATTAAATAAATGTCATGAACATGCATGCGCTTTAATTTTTGGACTATTGAAAAAAATCTACAATCAAGGTATATAAAGATTCAAAGAAATTGCCACCTTTCTAGGAGAGAGAGAGAGAGATCTATTATAAAGTAATGATTTTTCCGACAAAGGCTACACTGGTATACAAAAAGGGAAGGAGAAAAAGTAGCCCAGTGTCATTTTTTTTTCACTTTTATTGATGTTGCGATAGAAACGAACAGAAGTTCTAGTTTTTCGGAGTCGGATTCCCATTGCTTCACTTTATAGTGTTTTCCCGTGTAACAGCTATAAAATATGACTAGACAAAACGCATTATTTGGAATAGGCCGTAGTCACGTATGGGATTTGTCGGTATAATGTTTTTTCTCTTGACCTTATCAACCGCAACCCCAGTCTTTATTTCTTCCCAGTCACGTGTAGGAATTGGCGGAGAATTGTTTTTTTCATGTACTTTACAACCGCAACCCCAGCTCTTTATTTCTTCATAAACAAGCAGTAGCCCTAGTCACGTGTGGGAATAGTTTTCTTCCATGACCTTTACAACTGCAACCCAAGTCTTCATTCCTTCACAAATAAGCAGTAGCCCTGGAAACATGTGGGAATTATTTTCTTCCATGACCTTTACAACTGCAACCCCAGTCTTCATTCCTTCACAAATAAGCAGTAGCCCTAGTCAATTGTGGGAATTATTTTCTTCCATGACCTTTACAACCGCAACCCCAGTCTTCATTCCTTCACACCGTTCACGGTAGCTCATATTTTTGTCCTGTTTTTCGTCTGAATTCTTACAGAATTTACGAGATTGATATCTGTTCATTACATTAACTTTTTTCATTCTTTCAAAACACTCTTTCTTTCCTATTTTGGTCTGATGCAGATTAAATTGAATTTTTTATTTGACTACATCAAGATAAGAATTACATTTATATATTTCGAAAAAAGGTGTTGCCATGGTTGCTATGATTACTTAAAATTAAGTATTCTGTCAAATTCTTTCAAAATACAACTTTTGCTAGGGTTTGGTTGTAATCATAGGAAATATTCAAGTGATTTTATTTATGAGAGTAAATCCAATACTGTTGTGTGTTAATTTTTGCTTTTATATGGTGTATGAGTTGTTTTATCCCTTTTTCTTGCAGAAGAATAATTTGATATGATCAGAAGGATACCAGAAATGTATGTATTGTAATTTTAGGAATTCTGTCTTGTAGTTTTAGGAATTCTGTCTTGTAATTTTAGGAATTCAGACGTATAGAAGAATGGTAAGGAAAAAAGACATTGTGAAAGTGTTTGTAATCTATCTATCTCTTTGCCACGTTTGTCCAGCTCATCCGTGCGGTGAGAACCCACTCCGCAGATTAATCAGCATATCAGTCAAAACAGGTACGTGTTTTCCAAACAATAGAATACCGGAAACTTCGAAGTCTAATGTCCATATAAGTCAAAACAAGTAGGGGTTCTCCAAACAATAGAGTACCGGAAACTTTGAAGTCTAATCAGCATATCAGTCAAAACAGGTTCGTTCTCTCCAAACAGTAGTTTACTGGAAACTCCAAAGTCTAATCAGTATATCAATCAAAACAGGTACGTATTCACCAAACAAAAGAATACCGGAAACTCGGAAGTCTATTCCAACCGGAAGGTTTCCACCAGGCAAAAGTCAGAAAAACATACTGACAAAAACTTGACACCATTCTATCTTTTCTTCATTCGTGTAAACCGTCATGGAAGCTCAGTCGGTAGAGCGCTCGATCCATGATCGGAAGGTGTGTTCGAATTTCGACCGCGACTACCTAAGTCGATAAAAAAAAAATAGGTAACAACTGTTCCTTCACCAAGCTCTCGGCACTTTGAAGTGAAATTTGCGGGTCCTTCGGATGAGACCTTAAAAACCGAGGCCCCGTGTCACGGTAGGCTTTGGAACGATAAAGAACCCTCACTGCTCAATGGCCCTGAGTGCCGAGTAAAGGTCTAAATTTACAGCCCTTCACCGGTAAATGGTTACGTCTCTTTATGAGTGAACAATTCTCGAACGGAACGTAAAACAACATACAATCAATCGGATTGATTCAATTACTCGAATCATATGCATGTACATATATCTGCACTTTCAAAAGAATCTTTACAATACTCGGCATTCAATGTTTACGATAGAGATTAGAATAATGACTTGATGTAAAATGTGTCAGTTTGTCGTGTATCAGGTGATAAATGACTAGATCCTGTCCCAATCAGGCTTACAATAATCTAACAGTGTGTCTTATACCCATAAATTTCACCAGGAATATGAAATCATCGGAAAAAGAATCTACCTCATTTTTTCAATAGTTAGTACACATCTTGGACGATGCTTCGGTAATAGGAATATGTCCAGAGCGGGACAAAATGATATTTGTCTTCATTAGCTACCAAGCAAGGCGTTATCATCTAATATTATAAATATATACAATCAAGGTGCGGAAGAAGGTGTCAGCTGTAGTTAACATTGTATATAATGGTAATATACCGTCTTCTTCGATTCAGAAAAAAATCACATTCAAAGAAATAAGAAAACGTGTTTGTTTTAAATTATGCCTCCAAGGACGACTACCAAGATACTTGAAACTTATCACGTGACCGATCAATTACTAAATTTACCTGATCGGTATTCAGGAAACAGAAATATCCATTAATTATCCTGAGTCTTTAACAATATATAAACGTTTATTATAGGTTTACGGCACATATATTCTGTTTCAATTCTAAGTTGGCTAGAATGACTTTCATCTTAAAGTTATCAAATTAACTAAAAATTAAAAAAAAAAGAAAAAAAAAAAAAAAGAAAAAAGAAAATTCATTATCATTTTTAAAGTGAGTTATTACTTCTATTTCTAATATTTTGAATGAGATGGTCTAATGATGGTGATCTGTACATAGAGCATAAAACATATTATTTAACCGTAAAGAGATTTTAAGAAATGCTGAAATTTCATTTTTAAGGTCATCCATTACGCTCCGTTCTTCTTGCTTTGAGGGAGATGAATGGCGTAATGTATAAAGAACTTCAGAATAACTTTCAACGGTATGCGGGCTGCATTGGAATCGTTGATACAGGTTACTTCAAACGTTCAGCTGCTTTAGTTTCACCTTACAAGCGCACACTTGACAACGACAATGGTCACATAGAGGGTTTAGATTTGTTTAAAACTTGGATCAAAAGGTGGGTATTTAACATTAATTATTACATATTCTTTTTCACGTACAAGATTTTGAACAAATTCTGCTTCATATGAATACAAAAATAGGCCTGCTAATAACGGGGCGCAATTGTTACCCATTGGAATTCCAATAGGTTGTTGGAAGACCTGGTCTCCAAAAACCACATAGATATTGTCAATCAGAAACTCAAGCATCTTTCCGATATCAACTTCATAGTACCTATGCAGCAATATACCTTATTACCTGCATACGGGGTTTATATCTCTCAGTTAATTCGATACGCCAGAGCATGCTCTACGTATGAACAATTACTAAAACGAAGTAAGTTATTGACAAACAAATTAATGAAGCAAGAATATCAGCAGTCTCGTTTAAAGTCATTTCGTAAGTTCTATGGTCGATACAATGACCTTGTCAGCAAATACAGTTTATCATTAAGTCAAATGCTGACTGACGTTTTTCATACTTATTGTTAGGCCATTATTTACACACTGAATTGTCTACGGATTTTTCCGTTATTTCCCGATCATTACAAGGAGCACACAGCGGGTGTGACCGGTCGGCAGGGGATGCTCACTACTCCATGGTACCTGATCCCACCTCTGCTACAAAATTTGTATTGTTAAATGGACTTTTGAGCTTGAATACTGTTCGTTATCTCCATACATTTCATTAGTACAGTTTATGTTGGGAATTACAGTTCGCAATTGATAATAATTGAAGAAGATAATGAACATTGATCAAATTCAAAAATCTAGTAAAGAATAGGAATCGTGCGCAGGGCAAAATCATGCACATTGGAAACTCCAGAAGTGGGGGATTAGATGTCCAGGAGGAATAAACATCCTCTCTCGGCCGGTTACACCGCCATTACCCCTTTTGTTTTGTACAGGTAAACGGAGTAGCCTTTAGTCTAATTGGAATATTAGTAAAACAATGGCTTAATTATTGGATGGAAACTTGTCAGTTAAAAACGACCCAACGATAGGTTGTTTTTGCGATAGAATTCGCAATATGCTGACTTTAGACGAGATAGTTAAAAACCCTGTAACATCATCTTATTTTTCAGTAGCATGTAAACTATTACTTGCAATTATAGTTTTCCATTGATAAAACTAGTTTGTATATAGGTAACCTATGTTGAGCTTATTTTATGAAATTGGCACGCCATAAATTCCTAATAAAATCGTTAATAGCGAATACGTTTGTAAATCCCTTTTAAAATTCGTCAATAGCTGACATAAATACTAAATCTTGACTTTTAAAGTACGGAATAGTGGACATATATATGAATTCCTTGGGTAAGTCCTCAATAGCGAACATGTATATGCATTCCTTGTATAACTCGTTAATGGTGAGTATGTATTATGAATTCTTTATAAATGAAATATATGGAGAAAACGAACAGTATTCAAGCTCAAAAGTCCATTTAACAATACAAATTTTGGAGCAGAGCAAACACGGACCTCTAAAACATCAGAGGTGGGATCAGGTGCCATGGAGGAGTGAACATCCTCTGCCGACCAGTCACGCCCGCCGTGTGCTCTTTGTCATCATCGGGAAATAACGGAAAAATCCGTCGACAATTCAGTGTGTAAATAATGGTCTAACAATTAGTATGAAAAACGTCAGTCAGCATTTGACTCAATGATAAATTGTATTTGTTGACAAGGTCATTGTATCGACCATAAAACTCATTAATACTGAATTCTGTATATGAATGTTGTATAACTCTTTGATAGTGAATACCTATATGCATTGCTTATACCGGTATAGCAAATATAAGACGGGTTTATAAACTTTAGGCTTAACGAAACGCTTTCGCATCCAGGGGTTTGCTTTAGTTGAAATGGTGGATAACAATAAAATGTAATATATCTTAATGCAGAATTTCTTACAACTCTCGGCAGTGGAAGTTCCATTTCTAACAGTTTCATGTCCACGATGTACATCCATATATATCACAGTAAACATGAAAATAAAGAAAGACGAATGGCATCATTTATTTTCAAAACGATAGGTTTAACGTCAACAACGAGGTTTTGACTAATTTTGATGAATCCGTCGACTAATTGAAAATAAAAAAGAACTGTAATCGATACAACATTATCAAGTTTCTGTATATTTATAGATACATAACACATATACAAGTTGTTTCAATATCTCGAGCTAATAAATATTATTCGTTCTGGAAGAAATATTCATTTACTGATATATTCGTTTTGTTCGTTTTCCATTTCTGACGATAAAGTGTCTGTCATAATGAAAAGTGAAGATAATGAACATTGATCATTCTATGAGCAAAGCTTATGCGAATCTACAAAAATAGAGATGGGATCAGGTGCTATGGAGGAGTATGCATCCCAGATGACTGATGAAACTGAAAAACAGCAAGTCTTTATTTATCATTAGAATTATTTTTCATCTATATTTCTATATCTAGTAATGAAACATGTAAAATGTGTACAAAACAATAGCATACCAATATAAAAAAGTGTCCAACGACCAGATTAGTCAAATGTTACTTTATCGCGGAAACTACTACCGGACAAAAGACATTGTACGTACATCCTTTAGATTTTCATCCCCCCCCCCCCCAAAAAAAAAAAAAAAACAAAATCGCTTTTCTCATGTCAATATAGTTTATGAAATCCAATCAATGCAAGAAAAGTCTGTCACATATAAAATCATAGACAGGACAAATACGGGATCAGAACAACTTGCCATCATGCCAGCTGTTGCGTGTAAACATTTGTAGTTTGCATAAGATTCATGCAAAAATTTATTTGTATTTTTAAATAAACGTTATTCGACTTCAAAATTTAATTCAATAAAACGTTTTAAAAAGTTACACAACGCAAAATTCCCAAAGTTAATCATGATTCGGAGCAATATTTCAAATGTGCAGATATAAAACATCGTCACGCGTAGTGAACGGATCATAACTATGCCACGTTTTTACCCATTTGCAAAAAAGCTATCCATGAAATGTATGGAGAAAACGAACAGTATTTAAGCTCAAAAGTCCATTAAACAATACAAATTTTGGAGCAGAGCAAACACGGACCTCTAAAACATCAGAGGTGGGATCAGGTGCCATGGAGGAGTGAGCATCCCCTGCCGACAGGTCACACCCGCCGTGTGCTCCTTGTAATGATCGGGAAATAACGGAAAAATCCGTAGACAATTCGGTGTGTAAATTAAGGCCTAACAATAAGTATGAAAAACATCAGTCAGCATTTGACTTAATGATAAATTGTATTTGCTGACAAGGCCATTGTATCGACCATAGAACTTACGAAATGACTGTTTTAAACGAGACTGTTGATAATCTTGCTTCATTAACTTGTTTGTCAATAACTTACCTCGCTTTAGAAATTGTTCATACGTAGAGCTTGCTCTTGCGTATCGAATCAACTGGGAGATATAAACCCCGTCCCGTATGCAGGTGATGAAGGTATATTGCTGCATAAACAGGAATGATAAGAAAGATAATCTGCAACTGTTTTGTTAATTTTGTTTGTTTTAAAGGCTTAAGCAACATCCATAGAACAAATCATTGAAACTTTTTTTGTGAATGTAAAAAAAAGTAGCTACAGATCTGTAGCTCGCTTTTCTCAAATTAGGATGGACGATTACAGAGCTACCGTGCCACCCATTGACAAAAGTGTATATTTATTGTGCACAAAAAGATGTTGTTTCCGTGTATCTAAATTTCCATCTCCAAATATTACTAACCGTGTCTTCTTAACATATTTATTTACTATTTCAAAAAAAAATCCCATAATCGTTGATAATAGTCCTCCTGGGTCTGAAATTAATAAAAAATTTCGCCTATTTTTACTGCCATTTTGAGTGGCAAAATAAGTCGGTCCAGCGCGCTTCGTGCAGATGTCCTGACAGTCCACTATAAAAGTAGTTGATGGAAGTCTAAGGAATATTTTTGAAATCGAGCTTTTGTGCAGTGGAGGTAAGTATTTAAAGGAATAAATCCAGAATCGAACAGAACTTTTTGTGTGCAATAAATATACTAATTTTTTTTTCTATGGTTTGGCCTGTGGCTCTCTGGTCAATCTTTTTTCGGAGAGCTACAGTTCTGTAGCTATAAAATATGTAGATCTTAGAAGTAATCTGATCCATCCCAAAGTCCATATAAAAAGCATTAAGAGATCATCGCGTGGTTTTAAGGGATGCCTGTGAAAGTTTAAATGTCTTGTTCCCCCTATACTTTTTGTATTGAAATTTTATACTCGCTCTTTAATTCTTCATTCGATCTTTTGCTTAACACCTTTATATGACTTCGGTCAATGAACAGTTATTAAAATATAATCTAAATAATGAAAACACTCTTCGATATTTGTCCAGTAGAAGTTTTCGCACGTGTCACAGCTAAACATAGCCTCCAGAGGCTCGTAACATAAAGCATGTTAAGATTTTGACTTGTGTAGGGAATATGTATGACTTAAGCGCTATTTTATAACCCTCCTAAGTCCTGTTTACGCACGTCTTTATTTCTAACATAAAGGCATGTTAATCTATACTGATAAATTAAGGAGTCACAATTTATTATATATTTCAATGTTGTTTAATCCCTTTCTCTCAGTAACTTTCAATTATGCGTCATTACCTGTGGACACTTTATTGAACAGGAAATATGCTTGAAACCATTTGGTGCATTATGTTTTGATGTATTTTTCTTTTCTTTTTTTTTATCATATCTTATGTCTTAAAAAATATGGAGATAACAAACAGTAATCAAGCTCAAATGTGCATTGGAACTACATAAATTTGGAGCAGAGCAAAAATGGTAATCTAAAAAAATCAAAGATGGCAGCAGAAGCAATGGAAGAGTGATCATCCCCTGCCGACCGGTCACGCCCGCCGTCTGCTCATTGTCATGATCAGACAAACGGAAAAAAATAGACAATTCAGTGTGTAAATAATGGCATAACAATAATTATGAAAAACGTCCGTCAGCATTTGACTTAATGATAGATTGTATTTGCTGACAAGATCATTGTATCGACAAAAGAAATTGCGAAATGATGACTTTAAACGAGAATTGATATCCTTGTTTCATCAACTTGTTTGTCAATAGCTTCCTTGTTTAAGATATTGTTCTTACGTAGAGCTTGCTCTTGCATATCGAATCAATACGTCCTCGATATATCTAAATGTCGAGTTGAAGGCCACAGCGAGTGTCTTCTCATGTAGAAGTTTTTGAATAAATTCTGCTTCATATGAATACAATAATAGGTCTGCTAATATGGGGGTGCAGTTGGTACCCCCGATATTTCCGACAGATTGTTGAAAGACCTGGTCTCCAAAAACTATATAAATTTTATCAGTCGGAAACTCAAGCATCTTTTCAGAATACTTGTGTTTACAATCGGAATGTTTTTAACAAAATAATGTTGCAAATGAGCAATGACAAGGTAAGTAATTCAAGAGTTCCCTTTTTACTGAAAAAGCAGTTGTCAATAATGTTTAAAAAAGCCTGGACTCTCATTTATCACGGGAAAGGGTTGTGTTGAAATGTCGTACGTTTTGATATTATTGATTTTGGTAAAAATTTTGTGATTTCAAATTTGCTTTAAGTTCCTTGGAATTTTTAAGTATCCTCATCTGATTTACATCACTTCTCGGGTATTGTTGTGCTGTACATCCTACCCGATCTTAGACATAAGTAACCTTTATGTTTGATTCCAAGGTCGATTAACATATTTTACATATGTGACATTTGCGCCATTTCATAATTTAGCAAAGAAAAATGAATGTGAAATAATGCTAGACTACTTGTACTTGTGTTTTCAGTCATTCAGACAAGAAATATGAGGAGGAAAAAATTAGCAGTTAGAGTGTATGCCATTTTGAATAATTCTAATATCTTGAATGAGATTTCGAAGACTTTACAGGTAGAGCCAAACGTCGTTTTCTGAATATTTGTATGGGACAAAAAGTTCGAGATCTTGAAGTGAAAAAATACATAAAGAAAAGTAGTTCGGACTTCGACATGTTCATGGTACTTGAGATATCGATATTCGAGTTCAGCTGTAATATGTATACAAGTATCTAAAAAAAAAAACTCAATTATTGACCGTTTTAAAAGTCTCTCCACATATTATTTAGCTGTTTATTTATCTAACAAGATTGCCTACAAAATTAAAAAAATAATTGATGTTTTCTTTAACAATATAGTACGACAATAAAATTAAAAAAATCTCAAATAGCATTCTGAATTGTTAATTTTTTATTCTCAAGAGTATAACTGTTTCATTTACGGATAGTTTTCCTCACGTGAGATTATAATACATGATATCTCAATTAAATCGAGTATATTCTAAATCAGAAAAAGAAGATAACGTTACATAAATCGAAGATCAGATAAACTTTAATTTGATTTGAAGAGAAGTGATCTAGTTTTGATTTACTTAAAAGTGATACTTTATTATTAACAGAAAAAGACTTTGCTCTTAGTACAAAGATGTCAGGCTATTAAACAAAGGACAAACTAGTATCAATGTGTAGGAGATTAAACGTACTTGAGAGTAATTTTAAGATCATGTTTCGTTAGTACATATGAATTTGTTGATTAACTTTCACTTAGTCGAGCTTTTAATAATTTACTGCTAAGTAATTATCTTTTAAACATATTAATCATTTACCTGAAATAATTACTAATTTACAAAGGCAGTCTTAGCCTTCTACTTACACTTCTTTTACGTAGGAATAAGGATGCTGGAAGGCTTACATTAATGTATTTATCAGAGAGAGAGAGAGAGAGAGAGAGAGAGAGAGAGAGCTGGCAAATCGATGTAAAAATGTAAAAGGTAAAGATAACGAACAGTGATCAATCTCAAAAAATCAACAAACAATACAAATATGTGAAGAGGGCATAAAACACGAACCCCTGGAAATATCAGAGATGGGATCAGGTGCCTAGGAGTAGCAACCATCCCCTGCCAGCCATATCGTCACATTATTTGATATGCTCCTCACATCTAACCTTGAAAATTTTTGAAAAAGTTTGTGATGTGTATTTTAAAAACAATCTTATAAAGGTAGTACAAAACACCTTTAAAATCAGTTCTTATAAAACACGCTAGAAAAAAGATTAAAATCATTCTAATGTCAATGTTCAATTATCTTTGAAGGATTGATTGATTGTTGTTTTACGTCCCATTCGAGAATTTTTCACTCATATAGAGACGTCACCATATACCGGTGAAGGGCTTCAAATTTTGACCTTACTCGGCACTCAGGGCCAATGAGCAGTGAGGGATCTTTGTCGTGCCTCATCCGAAAGAACCCGCAACTTTCACTTCAAAGTGCAGAGCGCATGGCGAAGGAACAGTTGCTACCCATTTTTTTATCGACTTAGGTCAGTCGCGGTCGAGATTCGAACTCACGACCTCCTGATCACGGAGCGAGCGCTCTACCGACTGAGCTACCGTGAACGGTATCTTGGAAGGAAAAATATAAACTATGACAAGTATTTACCCTATTCAGTTTAAAACAAAATTAGATAACCCAAACATTGGACATTCTAAAGCCTCCATTTGCTACCTACATGCGATTCAACCGCCTGTTATTGAATAAAATGCAAAATTTTATTCCTATATACTAGAGACCTGATACTGTAGATTGGAAAATAATCATGATGGTTTTAATTTCACTATGTTCGCGATTCATTATTTTCCCACGAAATTAAACCCATCGTGAATGCTATCATAAGTTTTTAAAAACGTTTATTGGTAATTTTTGATCGTGAAATTTTTAAATCGTGGAATTAAAATGACTTACAGTATTAGGACATATGTAGAGGGAGCCTCCAGACTTAATGTACGATTAAAAGTCAAAGTCATATTTAGAGTGAAATATGAAGATAACGAACAGTATTCAATCTCGAAAGTCCAATGAAACGATATAAATTTGGAGCAGAGCAAACACGGACCTCAAAATTTTGAGGTGGGATCAGGTGCCATGGAGGAGTGAGCATCCCCTGCCGACCCGTCACACCCGCCGTGAGCTCCTTGTCATGATAAAAAAAAGGAAAAATCCGTAGACAGTTCAGTGTATAAATAATGGCCTAACAATTTGTATGAAAAACGTCAGTCAGCATTTCACTTAATGATAGGTTGTATGTGCTGACAAGGTCATTGTATCAACCGTAAAACTTGCGAAAAGATGACTTCAAAAGAGACTGTTGATATCCTTGTTTCATCAACTTGTTTGTCAATGGTTTGCCTCATTTAGAGCATGCTCTTGCGTATCGAATCAACTGAGAGACATAAACCCCATATGCAGGTGATAAGGGTATATTGCTACATAAGTAAGGGAAGTTGACGCTTGAAAAGTTGAAGTCATCACGTTTATCATAAAACTTTGTTGTTAGGTTACCATTAACGTCTTTTTCTAGTAAAATATCTAAATATGAAAAAAATGTGTCAGAATCTGTGGTATCTTTTATTTCAAGCTCACTGGGATATATCGAGTCGACATATGAATGAAAGTAACTATTATTAATTGATAATACGCTAGATATGTTTTATTTTTACATCACAGAGCTCTCATATACATTAGTATCAATGTACTTTACTGAATTACAGTAACAAAAAGGTCACCTTTACAGCATAACACACCTCGTATTTGTAATGTATCAAATGGTAATGTTTAAACAATGCACATTTAAATGTTGAATGTCTTATTTCACCCTCCCATTACTGGGGTCTGATAGGCAATATTGTAAATCATATATCTATATTTCAATCTTTGTGGGCAAAAAATGTAAGGTTGAATTTCGTTCATATTACACATAAAAAGAGATATTACAAAATATCAAAGTTTCAAATAATTTGAATTTAAGAAAAAATTTGGCCTATCTGTTTTGTACTGTCTTAAGTTTTCTTTGTATGGCTGACTCCATTATTTCAGATATCTTAATTTGCAGATTAATTTTACACTTGGAAAAAAATGATCAATGATGCATTATTTTCCTTTACTTTAAGGATAAAAAAATCAAACTTTTTAAAGAAAATCAGCAGTAAGTCTACTAGATTTATGATCTTATAGACAACTTGATTAACGATTGCTAGAGTAAAATTAGAAATTATGTAAGATTATGTAAGAATGTCTCAACTCAAAATGTGTGAAAAAATTGTATAAATTTATTAAGAAAAATGGCAATTTTTAATACCATATTTTAGGAATTTATTATCTGTGTCATTCTTTTCAAAATCATTCAAAAAATCTATACCGATCCATGCATCATTTTTTTAACTTGTGTTATTTATCGTTAATCTATAGATTTGATTAATAAATAAAATGTTAGGATCAAAAGTGCAACTTCAAGGAGTATTTTAAGTACATGAGCCTTAATTTGTAACATTAAATTTTAGTTCTCCTACAATATAGCAAAAAAAAAATAATGATGTATCTTGCTTGAAGAGAGATCGAAAAGACATTATAGATTAACTCGAGGCACACTAAAAGAAGATTGTCCGTGTATTGTAAATTATCAAGACCATAGGGAATACAGGTTTCAAATGCATAATTCTGTTACACTGTCAAAGTAGAATTCTTTTTGAAATGTCCCACAACTGAATTAATTCCCTTTTTGACGTACTCTCGACACTAAACCTCATCTTCACATTTTCTCTGTTAAATTGTTAATAACAGTAATTTCTCTGGAGAATTGCCTTGTTGACAGAGAATAATTAATAAACGGATTTAACACTCCAGATCTGCTGCAAACATTCGAGATACAAGGCCTGTAAATTATTGTTGAATTAGATTCCATATTAGGATAAATGCAGATCGGGTTCGAGGTCATTTGGTAAAATATACTTCCTGTGATTCAGCACATCACTGACTATACCATAACTCTAGAAATATGAATAGCTATTTGGTCATAAATGTGCTTCACTGTGCTTATCTATTAGACATGTACATGAATGAAATATGGATATAACGAACAATATTCAAGCTCAAAATCCATTAAAACAATACAAATCAGGAACAGATAAAATACGGACCTCTGAAAAACAGAGGTGGGATCAGGTGCCATGGAGGAGTGAGCATCCCCTGCCGACCGGTCACACACGCTGTGTGCTCCTTGTCATGATGAGAAATAACGGAAAAATCCGTCAACAATTCAGTGTATAAATAATGACCTAGCAATTAGTATGATAAACGTCAGTCACAACAACCTTGCCACATTATTTACTTGACTTACTTGATTTTATTTTATTTCGGTAATAGACAATTGAAGATTTGGGGCAAATAGTTTTTGCTCTGTCTGTCCGCCTGTCTGTCTGTCTGAAATAACTTCAACCTTGCCCATAACTTTTGATCTCATACATGTGTTTCATATGTGTATTTCTTGTGACAAGATCTTTTTGGATACTAATGTATTTGTCCACTTGACCTTAGAGTTTGATCCACTTTTGCAAAATTTTACAAATTTTAACCTTAGTCATAACTAAGTGCCAGGGCTTTCATACTCCATGTATCCCCTGTGATGTGACCTTACCTTGGGGACATATGTTTTTACCTTTTTGACCTTGAACTTGGAATTTGACCTAATTTTGAAAAATTTTATCCTCTCAACGTCAGTGGTCCTGTGTCAACTCGTTGAGGTTGGACCCCTGACAAATTTCATTTGATATCTTGCGGGCTGACTGCAGCGAAGTCTTCCGGAAAAATTATAAATTTTGATTGTTTTTCTTATCTCTCAACCAATCACAGTAAGTAAGCCTTTCGGTCATAAACAATGCGTAACAAGTGCATTTTAAGTTTCAACTGATTCCTTTCTGTCTATATTGTCTACTTCAATTTGATCGGTGCTTCTCAATGAGAGAGGCAAGGCCGAAGATATGGAATGAAATTTGTCAGAGGTCCAACGGAAACGAGTTGACCTAGTACCCCTGACGTTGTGAGGATTGAAAACTCTGACCTTGACCATAACTTTTGAATGGTTAAATTTTAGGGATTTAGGTATGGCCGGTCAACAAGGGACGCTTACTCCTCCTAGGCACCTGATCCCACCTCAGGACTTTCCGGGGGTCCGTGTTTTATGCCCTGTTCACAAATTTGCATTGTTTAGATTTTTTTTTAGATCGATCACTATTCGCTATCTTTAACTTTTTCAGTGTGACAATACTATCCCTTAGATACGTACAAACAATTTTGACATTTTGACCTTGACCTTAGAGTTTGACCTAATTTTGAAAAAAAAACTTTTTATTGTTTATAACTTTTGAATGGTTAGTGCTAGGATTTTCATTTTTCACAGGTGTTTTGCTTGTGACGAGAACTTTCTTTGTACCAATAATTTTGATATTTTGACCTTGGCGTTGGCGTTAAACCTACTTTTGAAAAATTTTCTCCTTGTAACTTTTAAATGCTGGGTTAGGACTTTCATATTTTAAAGATTTATTCTTTGTGACAACTCCTTTTCGTACGTACCGATATCTTTGACCTCATGACCTTGAACTGGAAGTTTCACCTACTTTTCATAAAAAAAAATCAACGTTGACCATAACTTTTGAATAGTTGCAGAAAGTGCCTTCATATTTCACATGTGTATTCCTTCTGACATGAGCTTTCATTGGTATAAATTTTATTTCTTGACCTTGGAGTTTGACTTGCATTTGAAAAACTTTAACCTTTGCCATGAGATGTCTTACAGGGGCATCAGTGTTTCACAAATACTTCTGGTTAATTCTGTTTTCCTACTGTAGACTGATTAAAGTCGGTGATCTATGAAGTATCAAGGTTAATTGAATCTGTTTTTTTTCTGTACAATAGACTAATTTGAGCCAGAAATTTATGAAGAATCAAGATTATTTTATTAAATTTGGTTGTTGTTTTTCTGTGCAGTAGACAAATTTGAGTCGGTAATATATGAAGCATCAAGAATTATTAATTCTGTTTTTTTTTACAGAGATGCTGCTCAGGCGGATCGTTTGTCACTTCTGAAAGAGACAGAAGACTTGCTTGATAATGAACTCTATCCATTTTCACGACCATATGAGAAGGACCTAATTACCAATACGTGAAACACGACCTTCTGTTAATTATCTGCAATAACTATCGCCGGTATTCAAATGAATTATCTACATCTTTTATTTTTATCATAGGATTTGATTTTAAATAAAGGTGCTTTTCAATACTTCGGCGTTCATATTGTTGTTTTTTTTTTTCAACCTTGAAGAATGTGTGCTTATAACTTCCGCCTTGGGTGTGACAAAATGCAGAATACTATTTATTTAAAAAGAATCAAATTATATTTAAAAGAAGAAGCATATCTCGAGTGCAATTGCAAAACAATCATTCTGATCTTTAACAGACTCTGTCTCGTGAGGGTTAATACTGATCAATGAAGACTTCACATTCATTCTTTATTATCACAGCCATCAATTCCTATAAAGTGTATCATTTCAGTAAGAATTTAAAAATTTTCGCACACACATGAACGCAATATTCCCCATCAATACAGATGATTGATTGATAAAATTCATGCGCTTTTAAGTTTTAAACACAAATCACAAAACAAAACACGGTCAAAATTTTAGTTTGCTCTTCGGATTATTTAAATTATGACTGTCCTAAGTACTTGTGAACTTGACGCCCCCTGCCAAAAAACCAAACGGGAATTTCTTCATGATTTATTTATTTAGCAAACATTTATAGCGTAATCCGTACGGAAAAAAAAACCCAGCTAAAAATGATTTATCTAGGAAAAGCAATTCATGATTATACATAAATAGAGAATAAAGTTGAAAATATTGGACAATTTATACTTCATGCAGATCAGAACATGTAAGAGGTACCATGGAAGAGTAGGCATTACCTGTTGTTATTAGTATAGTATGAAAAAAGTCAGTCAGCATTTGACTTAATGAAAGATTGTATTTGCTGACAAAGTCATTGTATCGACCATAGAACTTACGAAATGATGACTTTAAACGAGACTGTTGATATTCTTGTTTCATCAACTTGTTTGTCAATAATTTACCCCGTTTTAGAAATTGTTCATACGTAGAGCATGCTCTTGCGTATCGAATCTACTGAGAGATATAAACCCCGTATGCAGGTGATAAGGGTATATTGCTGCATAAATAAGGGAAGTTGACGATTGAAAAGTTAAAGTCATCACGTTTATCATAAACTTTTGTTGTTAGATTACCGTTAACGTCTTTTTCTAATAAAATATCCAAATATGAAACAGATGTGTCAGATTCTGTGATATCTTTTATCTCAAGCTCACCGGGATATATCATGTCGACGTAAGAACGGAAATGACCATTGTTAATTGATAAAACTACGTCGATATATAAAATTGTCGAATTGAAGACCAAAGCAAGAGATTTCTACTTAAATGTGGAAGTTTATCTTCATATGAATACAAAAATAAGTCTGCTAATAACGGGGTGAAATTAGTACCCATGGGAATTCCGCAAGATTGTTGGAAAACTTGATCTCCAAAAAAAACTACTTAGATAATGTCAATCAGAAACTTAAGTCATCTTTTTAATATCAATTTCGGGGTACTTGTGTTTACAATCAGAATGTTTATAATAAAATGATTTTGCAAATGACCAATGACAAGGTAAGTAAATTTACGAATTCCATTTTTATTTTTTAAAAAAAGCAGCTGTCAATGATGTCAAAAAGCCTGGACTTTAGTTTATCGTGGGGAATGGTTGCATAAAGTGTTGAAAAATCGTACGTTCTGATGTTATTGATTTTGATAAAATTTTGTGATTAAAAATTTTTTAAAAGTTCATTGGAGCTTCTTCTCTAAGCATCGGCCCATTTGGGCCATGGTCAATAACCAATACTGTCTCCTATTTGTGACCTTCAATGCTCAGAGAAAAAGCACAAAAAAATTCTGGATACACAGGCTAAAGTCATTCCGCCCTGATGGTATTAACAAACTGAATGACTTCACCAGGATGAATTTCAATTAGGCGTAAATGTTTGACAATACCAAGCAATACTACTCTCTACACGTAGTTTTCCCCACCCAATTATTAAGTTTTCAACATCAAAATTCAAATTGTAAAATTGTAAAAAACATGGTTTAGTAGGTAGTTGTGAAGATGTTTTGTTCGCATATGTTTTGATTTCTCATAACCTTTTAACCTTTTCTTTGTCCTGAGGAAGGGATAGGGCCTCCCAAAAATTTGACAATTTTTAATTGTTCGTGTCGTTGGTCATATTTAGAGCTCTATATAGATTTCCATACGTGACTTTGTATCTATTTAGTAGATCCGACGCATAGGATATACAGTGTTGTTAATATATATATATATATATATATATATATATATATATATATATATATATATATATATATATATATATATATATATATATATATATATAACATATATAGCCCTTTCATGAGGTCGACTTCACAGAAAAGCATATCGACCGAGCACGAAGTGGGAACATTAAGCCACAAGCTTTCTCTCTTGTTTTTCATAGAAACTAGAGATCGAAATAAATTAAGCTGTTTAATATGATTGTGGTTCCTTAATACTGATAGAGTAATTAAGGGAATTCAATAATTTAAAAGGCTATATTTGTTTTATTATGTTTTGTATCTAATTATGAAAAAGCATGTCTAATATATTTTAATATAAAGTAGATCCTTATTCAACATGTTCAAGGCATTGTTACGTCTTACCAATGATTACAGAACATCACAGGAGTTGAAGCATAATTTTTTTTTTTTTACCAGAAACATCAAATCATACACTATATTAGCTATTGTGAAATCAGCACTATTGTTTTACAGGAGATTATATCCATTTTTAGAAACATCAAGTCGATATGCATTTCAGAATCTTTAAATAGTAACACAAGTCGAAATGCTGTTACATACTTGATCATGTGATCAAGTTTCAGTCAATCAGAGAGCTTGGAATAAATGAGAAAAATAATATTTATAATTTTTCAACTCTGCACTACCATCAGAGTTATTATATTTATACAGGGCACCAAGATTAATTGTTGGACGACTAGCAATTTACCAGTATTTGTGGTCAAAGAGACAGCTATTTCATACAGACATATAGACAACTGACACATCACCCATACATGGGTTATTCTGGTTTTCGACCAGAGAAATTTAAACTCAGCATCATGACATTTTTTCGTATAAAATGAAATACTTTTCATGCAAACATCAGATGTAATTGAATAAAATATTTTCTTGTAATGAATAAAAAGATTGAACAGAATATATGATTTTTTCTTCTTCTATTCTCCCCGCTTATATTGCCGTTGTTTTAATTCTACTTTCTACTCAGCATTATTTAGAGAATTTGCAAAACTTCGCTAAATCCTATTTTTGATTCTTATAAGACTTATAAAAGAATTTATATGTGTTAAAAAAATATCTGCGCAGGTGAACTTCATGCATTTTGAAACCAAATAGCAATGATTAAAAGTTATGACACCAAATAAATCATGCCGTGTAATTCGTTCTACTTTTTTAAATGCTATTTTCACCTTATATCATTAACTTTTAGACAAGGTAGATAAACGAGGTGGTTGTTACTTTAACATAGCAGTATCTATTATACCCAAAAGACCCTGTTATATGTCGGAGACCACCCCCCCCCCCCCGTATATCTTTGATTATGGAGATCTGTTATATTTGAGACCCTGGATCTTTGATTCCAAAGGTCTTCTTCTGATATTCTTTACTTAAAAATACTTGACTATTATACATTCCAAATCTATAGCCTTGACTTAATTTTACATTTGACAAATTCTTCTTGATAGGTGACTATACTGTATCATTTATTTCAAACCTCATTATCAACAAACGAGTCTCTGTAGAATTAAAGATAACTTTTATTCAAATTAAATAGATCTTAAACTTAGTTGGGGGTATGTGTTTAATGCATTCTTTGAATAAATGCTCTCTCTAATTGTATGAACCATCATTAAATAAGCCTGTACAATCGATAAAAGCGACTTCAAACGTCCCTATATAGCGAGTTAGACGAATGTGTGTCAAAATTCAGAGCTCTATCTTGAAGGATGAATAAATTTTTAATCCATTTTTGAATTGAAAATCGGTTATTGTATTCGGTGCAACTTTAGCATTGTTGATTATCATAAAAATTTAATAACACACTAATATTCAAGATACGAGCAACAGGTTTTTCCCCTTTCCCTTTTGCTACAGACTCCTAAATGGAAAAAATAATTATAATTTAAAAGCAACGAACCAAAAGCAATCGTTTCAAAAGTTCCAAAATTTGGGAGCCCGATCATTCAAATGGCGACAGAACTTTATTTTCATTTGAATTCTCTTGAGGAGTATGCCGACATAGACTAGATATGAAGGAGAAGGCCTCGAAATTTTGTCAGATTGCATAAAATGTTTTAGATATATAAGACAGTATAAAGACAAAATCCGTACCAACTAGTCTTCCGTTTTCAGTAGGCTCTCCGTGACAAAAGAATTAGAAAGACTACTTGAGAATATGTATTGGTTTTGTGGTCGATACAATGACCTTATCAGCAAACACAGCCTATATGTATCATTGAGTCAAATGCTGACTGACGTTTTTCATACTAATTGTTAGGCCATTATTTACACACTGAATTGTCTTAAGCTTCAGATTTTTTTCCGATCATGACAAGAAGCACACGGCGGGTGTGACCGGTCGGCAGGGGCTGCTCACTCCTCCATGACACCTGATCCTACCTCTGATATTTTTGTAGGTCCGTATTTGCTCTGCTGAGTCTGCTTCCGATTTGTATTGTTTAAATTGACTTTGAGCTTAAATACTGTTCGTTATCTCCATATTTCCTTCCAGCTGACAAAGCTTGTAACAACACGGTATTGGTAAGACTCATTATTACAATGACATTTTAGAGGAAATTAGCATTAGTTCCTCATCTGGTGTTCTAACTAATACTCACTATTCTCTTTCAAAAGATAGAACTCTTCAAATCATGTTTCAATTTCAAATTTTGATATACCAGTCAATGGAATTGAATTTGAGTTACTATACTCAAACCGGATTCCAGCCCTTCATAAAAATCCTTACAAAAATACACTGCAGGGTCCAGTAAATGTACTTCTAAGCCTTTAGTTTTACTTCTAGTAAAATATCAACTGCACTGTAATGAAGAAGAAACTTCAGACGTATTTTGCTACATCACTGTTCGTTATCTATGAGAATTGTCACGTTGTAAATTTTGTATTTGTACTGTCAATAAAATAAATAAATGAATCAAATGTGTTGAAGATGACATTACTGAAAACATAAGTTTAGAAAAATGAAACTTTTCCGAGAAACACATTGTCTCAGAGCGGGGGATCGTCCTCGCCTTGTACGCCTTCTTTCTTTCCTTTCTGGTTTAATAAACTCGACACTTGATCATTTCATGATATTAAAATATCATTTTTAACTCATATTTTCTGGTATCAAGAATTATATTCTATTTAATGTAATATAATAAATTATTTTGGTGTTTTGAATATAAAATATTTAATTTCTTGATTTCAAAAAATTATTTACTGTTATCAAAAATCCGAATTTGGAAATCTGATATTTCATTTTCAAACGTAATTACATGTATAGCATCAGGTGACCTAACATGTTAGTGTATATAATTGAATATAATTTAGCAAGATATTGAAATCTGTGGGAACTAGAATTCTTTCATGTACCAACGAAATACAACATTTTAACTATAATCAATAATTCCAAAACTTCAAATAGTTTATAAATGTTTTTCATAGATATGTAGCCAATGGTGAATGAGATAACATTGAGAAAAAAAAATCTCAAAAGATTTTCATTGGTTGAACTTCCTGTCCGATAGGAGAACGTCTTTTGTACGATTTTTTTTCAATCGGTGCGATAAAAAATTGGTAATAGTCTATGATGTGCAAAGGGCGGTAACTCTTAATTATATTCTTTCATTCAAGTATATACTCTATCAATGTATTCTTCTTCATTATATTTCTGCTATTTAATGGTTTCCCTAAAATCCATAATTTATACAAAGTAAAGATTGAGCTCTAATTCTATGGTATTGTTCTACAGTTAGAGTGAACTGTCCATAGATCTAAAATCAATTAAATTTAAATCATTGGAAGTATTCTTAACATTTTCTTAGACCAAGATAAATTAAATGAACACTTTATTTGGATGTATTTCCCCCCATTTAAGTAAACAACAACGATTCCTGCTTATCAATAATGGGGTACTTTAAAACGTTGTCTTTTAACGTTTTCTCTGAGGCTAAATGCCTGTTGAAAAATAAAACAGATAAACTCAATATTTACACCTTTATCAAGTATGACATTAACTTCTCAGACATGCCAAGAAATCCCGTCCATTTTTCCACAGCGATGGAGTCAATAAAAGTGTAATTGATGCAAATCACCCATATTCCCCTAACGCTGGCGAGACAATTAACGGCAGCAGATTTGAGGGGGTGGATCCTAAGTTTTCCGTTTTCTTAGTAAAAGAAAAATAAACTTCTACCCCAGGAAGTAGCCTCCTATGCCCTGAAAAAAAATAGTTCCTGTCAAAAACCTTTGTTTACAAAATATGTAAAAAGCACTAGACACAGGTACCAAAATTGTAAAAATAGACTGGAAGGAAATTAAAAAAAAATCAAAAGGAAAAAATAATAATTTTATATGAATGGAACTACTACAATTGACTAAGTTCATTTTCATTGATCAATTACCGGTATGATACCTTAATAAGGCGCGAGACTTCCACAACAACCAAGTTCATCGTGCCCGATGTTAATTTATACTAGGAAAAAAATATTTTGTTATGGAAACACTGAAAAATTTGAAAGGCGTCTAATTCTTACTTAACAATTAATTAGTTTACTATAATTTATTTCACTTTCTTTTTCTTCTTTTTTACTTTTTTAACCGCATATGATTTGCATGGAAAATCTCCCCCTCCCTCAAAAAAAAAAAAAAAAAAAAAAAAAAAAAAAAAAACGGGAAAAAAGGTGCAAAGGCTTCTAAATAATAAGTATTCTAGCTTTAATTTAAAACCAGTAAAACTTAAGATCCTTCCCTCAAAACTGCTGAAATTAATTGCCTCGCGCACATCTCCCTGCGGAAAAATCACAAATCAACGCTAATTCCGCTTTTATTGAGTTCGCTCTAAAACTAGAATGCGTCCTTTTCTTGGCATGGTCGAAAAAAAAACAACAAAAAAAAAACACACACAAAAAAAAAAAACAACAACAAAAAACAAACAAACAAAAGAGCAGAAAGAAACAAAAAAAATGTACTTTTATTCATGTACATTCTGATGTATGTCTGACATTTTAAAAATGTGACAACAATATATTTTCTATATTTATTAATCAGAGATATCAATTATTATCATTAAAAATATACATTTATATTAATTTAAAATTTATGCAGATTTTCTATTTTATTCTATTCTTGACCCAAAGTGAGTTTTATCGAATAGTGTCCGTCTGCCTGTTGTCTGTAAACTTTTCACATTTTCGACTTCTTTTCCAGGACCATTGGACCAAGTTCAACCAAACTTGCCTCAAAGCATCCCTGGATGAAGGGGATTCTATAGTTAATTCAAATAAAGGGCCATGTCCTCTTTCAATAGGAGATAATTAAGAATAAGTGAAAATGTATTGGCAGCTTTTAAAAATCTCCTTCTCGAGAACCATTTGACCAGAAAAGATTAATCTGATGTAAAAACGTCATTGCATAGTGTAGATTCCAGTTTGTTCAAATCATGATCCCCTGGGGGTAGGGTGGGGCCAAATAATATAAGAATATCAGAGTCATGTTGATATTGAAGTATCCCAATGTTGTGTGGATCAACTTCGATAAATCATAGCTTCCTTAGGGCAACATTTTGATCCACAATATAGACTCAATTTTTTTTTTTAATAAAATTCAAGAGGGGTTAAATTTAAAAAAAAATCTGCTGATGAAGAACAGCAGGACAAAGTGACTTAGGTGAGCGTTGTGGCCCATGGACCTCTTGTTAGTGGAATGTAAAGTTTAAGATAATTCCACCCTCACAATTTTATGGGTTCAAAGTAGAAAAAGTGCATTTATTTTCACTAAATATATTCTAAATTAATTAATAATCACAAATAATGTATAGGTTGCCATATTTTTTAAGATGTCAGATATACATAAACAGAGGTATATACATTTATGTCAGCATGGAAAAATCGTACATTTTTAGAAAACAGTATTATTAAAACTATGTAAAAACTGGTTAAAAGTTCTGAAATAATTGTTACTTTATAAATATGCATGAATTGTGAATATCAGAGAAACCATTTGACATTAAAAGTACAATAAAGAAGATACACGAGGAGGAGTAATTGCCCTTAGCACCATTTTAAGTGATTAAATACACTGGTACTTGGGTCTTGGTTTATAAATATGTATGTACCTTATTGATATGTAAAAAAAGTACCTTATTGATATGTAAAAAAAGTACTTTTTTTACATATCAATAAGGTACATACATATTTATAAACCAAGACCCAAGTACCTGTGATTAAATATATTATAGAAAATATTTTATTTTAAAATTCTTTCACTATAAACAATACATGTATTTTTCATTACACCTATTGAAAAACATTCTTCCAAAAGATTTATCTCTATTTTATCTAAATGCCTCATTATCAGCGATCACTGTATAAGAATGGAAACATCCACCTCCAAAATTGAGAAAATGTATAGATCCGCACCAATTTAATCGGTAAAGGTCATCAAACAAATATCTTCGGAAACCCTCGAGAATGTTCCTTCGCTTTAAATTATAGAACTGCAAGATGAATGTTTTTTGTAAAAGAACAGCGGTTGGACGATCTCTTATAAATGCATGCTTCAAAAGAGCGTTTTATCTGTATTCACCCGAACCTTTCCATCCGTTATACGACAGAGTTCCGGAGTATAAAACTGCCGAGGAGGCAGTCCAAGTGATACAGTCGGGTATGGTATAACTAGGCCCTGCAGCTCATAGTCAATTTATATACTTTAACATGTTTCAGCTACTCATTTTTATTGGCGACACATTTAATACCATGCATTGATAAAAGTTTTGTTTTGGAATGCAGAATTTAAAGACAGATTTCTGAAAGATTTTGTTCCCTCAAATTGGAAACGATTAAACTTTTAAAGTAGTGGTACATGGTAGTTTTTGCTTGGAACTGGGTTCCAAAAAAGGCAAAATCAAGCTGAAAGCTTCATATAATTTTTTTTAAAAATAAATATAAAAGCACTACCATGAAAAGTAGACACAATTTTGTGGAGTCCTCTAGACAGCTGTCTGCATGCATTTAGTCACTATTTGGAGATGCACTTTAGAACATTGACAAAGATTTCACTTAGTGTTAATTTTTTGACAGACAGTCGTGTGTACATCCATGGTGCTGCAGCAACCCCAGTCAAACTCGTGGAGGCAATGACAGAACACGGGAAGAAGGCGGGGCTCAGAAATGTGGAAATCATGCATATTCATACAGAGGGGCCTGGCACCTACAATAATCCGGAATATGAAGGTAGTTAATGCAGAGGTAGTGGTTTTAATGTTTTTTAAAAAACTTAATTAGCCCTTTCACAGTAACTGCAGTACTACTCTTTTGCAGCGCAAAATAATAATGTTTGGCGAAGTTTTCATTGACAGATAATTAAATGACGTATATTAAACAATTACTTTTACGGCATTTTTCACCAAACTACATCATTTTGCCCTGCAAAAGAGCAGTACCGCAGTTATCGTGCAATGATTTATTGACTTTTTCATAGTAATAAAATTACATATGGGGTATAGGTTTACATTTGTTAAGGTGTCGTCGAAAAAATGCGTAATTCTTAGTTCTGAGTTTTCCATTTTGTTTGGTTAAATGTATAAGACCTCCTGTATGGTTTTCTGTGTGTCCATGCACACAATGATCAAAACTGTTGGATGACAAAATTTTCATTTCTACATTTGAATTTCATTAATTTATAGGAATCTTCAGATCAAACTCCCTGTTTCTTGGAGCTAATGCCAGAAAAGCAGTCAATGAGGGAAGGGCAGATACCATTCCTATCTTCCTGTGTGAAATTCCTCACTTGTTCAGGCGCCGCATCATTGATATTGATGTGGCACTTGTTACAGTGGCGCCACCTGATAAACATGGATTCTGTTCACTGGGTACCAGTGTAGACTGTACCAGATCAGCCATACAGAATGCAAGATACATTATAGGTATGGAATACAAGCATTTCTTCAGATTGAAATTTCATACTTTCATTGGTTTAAAAATGGCATGTGACTGCCGGCTGTATTTGTATGCCTGGCAAGTGAAAATAATATCTGGTAAAATGGTCAATGCATAGTGTTTACATTTCAATATTAAAAATAATTTATTATGGTTATAAACACTTTCCATAATGTTTTGTTTTGAAATTAGAGTAGTGGTCCTTTTAAGAAATGACATCAGATTTGTTGTGTCTGCATCACAAGCGATTTGAGTTGATAAAACTCAATGAGGGCAAGGCGGAGCCCACTATGAGATATGTCAACCCAATATATTTCTGTAGACAGTCAGTAACAAACCAAATAAATAATAATATTTAGCTCACCTGAGACACAGACTCAAACACAAAAAGAAAAAGGCTCAAGTGAACTTTTGACCCCAGGGGTCAGAGCAAGGTCACAGAAGGCATCCAGCTTATCTTTTTAAATATGAGGAATAATTAGGAAAAATCTTTGATAAGTTTCTTGAAGAACATTGCCACTAATAAATTATTGTATTTAGCTAATCATATGCAAGCAATTGAGCATCCTCATGTAATATAGAGTATGAGGAATATAGAATATATTAAAGTACATGTACTTGTCATGAACAAGAAGGATAGTATATGTATCTTTGGTTAAATTAATTTGCATTTTATTTTTAATTCAGTAGACAGGGATTTATCTACCTGTTTTATTTGACTACCCTTTTCATATTAAAGGGAAAAATGAGAATGATGCTTGACTTTAGTGCTGGAGGTGTGAATATACTACAGGGGAGTACAGGGACATGCCCCCTGGAAAATTTCAGATAAATATTCCAAAAATCTACTTTCTGAGAGCTTATCTGGGCAGTCATTTCTAGAGTATCAGAAATAAATATATTTTAAATGTTATATGTATGTTTAAACAAGAAATTTCCTCTAACTTAAAGGGGAATTTTTACCTTTTTATCCAAAGGGAAAGGTACCATTTACCGGTAGTTAAAACAGCATTAATAATTGCCTGGTAGAATACAATACATGAAATCTTGTCAATGAGCTTATGTTTGGCATCTGTAATTGTTGGACTCCAGAGAATTATTCTTTCAGCAAAAGCAATATGGTTTTTTGAGCATTGTTGCCTTGCTGGAAACAAGTGTGACAAGTTGATGCTTGGATTTCTATCATTTTTAAGAGCTGAAATATCTCACTAAGGCTCTGGAATTTTTTCTTATTTTCAGCTATGGTTAATGAACATATGCCCCGAACATTTGGAGATGGTGTGATTCACGAGTCTCACATAGATGCCATGGTTGAGCACAGCGAACCACTTAATGAACTTAGGCGAGGAGCATTGACGGAGGAGGAAAAGAAAATCGGCAAACTGATTGCAGAAAACTTAGTGGTAGACGGGGCAACGTTACAAATGGGTACCAGACTATAATAAATCAATTCTGATTTGTGAGAACTTTATTATTGCGTAATTATGCGAGACATTCTCAAATATATTTTTGTTATTAAAGATTATATAAAACAATAACCAGAAGTTGTGCTTATAAATACTATCTTGCGGAAATAAGGTGTTGCGAAAATTTGATGGTCCACAGTATTTATAATTCAAAATCATGAGACAACATGAATTACTTACAAGTTTTTGTCAAGTCTTTGAAAAGTGAGTATTGAATGAAAATGTTCAGCTCAACTGAGCTAAAAGTTTTCCTGATTGAAGTATTCAATGTTTCAATTAGTCTTCATCCATGACTCAGCCCTGTAGTGTATTAACTTAATATACTAAAGGGAATTTTGATTGAGATCCATTTGTCAGTAAGGTGAGTGTTATGACCCATGGGCCTTACTTAATTGTTTTGGATCCATTCCTAGTTTTAAAGATATCTGGGTATGTTGCAGCATGTATAAATTTTATTCTGCATTAATTGTTTCATATTTAACATGAGAAAGCAATGAAACACCAAAGATAAAAACTGAAAATAGAGAGCATCAGCAGTGTATTGTACAGTCAAACTTTGTTATCTGGAACTCGATAGGACCAAGAAAAAACTTTGAGATATATGAGAGTTCGAGATATCGAGGGTAAAATACTTTAAAAAAATATGTGGTTAGGACTTCCCAATCACTATGACATATCCATGGTATTCAAGATATCCGGGTTTGAGATACTGAAGTTTAACTATGTGAATTTAAACAGGTATTGGAACCATTATGTGTATGTACATTAAGTAATTGATTTCTCTGCAGGTATTGGAGCCATTCCAGATGCAGTATTATCACAACTGGGTCATCATAAAAATCTGGGGGTCCATTCTGAGATGTTCAGTGATGGTGTGGTAGAGCTTGTGGAGAGGGGGGTCATCACAAACTCCGAGAAGTCCATTCTGACTGGTCGATTGGTCAGCAGCTTCTCCATTGGTACCAAAATACTCTACAACTTCCTTGATAACAATCCCTCTGTAGGTAAGGCACTGTAAGGTGTTGTCTGTAAAGAACATTAAACACTTGTAGAAATTACTTAACTGACTTGGCTTATATTAGTGATTAGTGTAAGTAAGAACATTCTTTTAAGCCAGTTGTGATACTTTATTTGAATGTTATTTTAGAAATGAGAGATGTGGAATTCACCAACAATGTGGCCATAATTTGTCAGAATCCTCGAATGACTGCCATTAATTCATGTATTGAGGTTGACCTCACTGGTCAAGTGTGTGCGGACTCTATAGGAGAAAGACTCTACTCAGGGTTTGGAGGTCAGATAGATTTTATACGTGGTGCTGCTATTAGTTTAGATGGCGAGGGAAAAGCCATCATTGCAATGCCTTCAGCCACCAAGAGAGGCGAGAGTAAACTGGTGCCCATACTAAAGAGTGGTAAGTACACGTATATAAAAATCAAGAGGGTGTGAGTAAACTGATACTCATACTAAAAAAGCGATAAGTATATAAAAACCAAGAGGATTGTGAGTAAACTGGTACCCATACTACAGAGTGGTAAGTATAGAAAAACAAGAGGGGTAAAAGTGCCCTTACTAAAGAGAGGTAAGTAGACAAAAACCAAGAGGAACGAGAGTAAACTGGTACCCATACTGAAGGGTGATGAGTATATAAAAACCAAAAAGGGGTGAAAGTAAATTGGTGCACATACTAAAGAGTGGTAATGTAAGTATACAAAACAGAGGGTTGAGAGTAAACTGGTGTTCTTGCTAAAGAGTGGTATGTTTATCAAAACCAGGAGGACCAAGAGTAAACTAGTACCCATAGTAAAGAGAGTTAAGTTAAAGTAATATAAAAAACCAAGAGGGGCAAGAGTAAACTGGTAAGCATATTTAAAAGTGGTTAGCACATAAAAATGTTGTTGGAGAAGGTGATAGTAAAACATGTCATCCAATTTATTAGTTGCTTTATATAATCCTACATTTTCTTCAATGTTTCTTTAAGGGTCTGGTGTTGTAACGACCCGAGCTCATGTTCACTACATCGTCACGGAGTATGGTATTGCGTACTTGTTTGGAAAGAACCTCCGTCAGCGAGCTTACGCATTAATTAACATAGCCCACCCCGATCACAGGGAGTGGTTAGAAAGAGAGTCATTCAACAGACTGAAGTGTATGCCCTCGCCTTAAAGTAACAACCTGTCCAATAGACCTTCATAGCTTCAAAATTCCCATCATTTATGTCAGATAGCCCATGTCAATAAATTTATGGCAACTTTCAGTTTCTATATTTAAACTTTAGTACTGATGGTTGTTTTCAAAAAAAGATTTCAGTAACTTTTGATCTTTTTATTGTTTCAAATGTTCAACAATTTAGAGAATGTTTTAATTATAAATGAAGGATGATGTTTCTTTTTCATGTTTTTGTAAATGCCAATACATTTAATGAATTACTGCTGAATATGCAGTTAATGTTGCATAATCAAAAATCATGTAACTATGTACCTTTATTCAGTGAATGAGTAGAGGATTGCAGTAAACAAGCTAGATTTATTGTTTGGATATTTAATATGATTTGTTTATTGGTGCCATGGAAACGTTTAATTGCAGGACAGTTAAACTATATTGTACGTTTCAACTTGTTTAAGTTATGATAAGTATAAGAAGTACATGTATTTAGTATATTCTGGTTTATTGTTATAAAATCAGAATACTTTTAACCTGAACATTTTTAACTGAGTAAAAAAAAATCTATATATTGTACCTTGGACTTTTATTATGGGATATTTTATGACTTGCCTAAGTTTTTAATTATATAATAGTTATTGCTTGGCATTTGCTTTTGTTTATTTATTGTGTACTTTTGCATAGTACTGTATATTGACATACATGTACATATGTATCACAGGCACTTGTTTCGGTAATAAATTTTTAACCCATAGTATAATAATAACACAAGGTATCTAACTCTGAATTACACGGAGTACCCCCCTCCCCCAGAATCGCACTCATTTACACTTTCAGAGGAAATACACTGACAAACTGTTTATACCTATGTTTTCTACGATAATTTATCTACACAACCATATATGGCATGCTTGTCTTTATTTTCTTTAGTCTCCGTAAACAGCGTCAAAACTCTGCTCGCCGTGTGGAAAAGTCCAATTCAACCATGAAATGGTATGTGCTAATTCCGGGGATCCTGCATTTTATCATACTACGTAAAAGATTTACTAAAAAAAGGCATTATCTATGGTTATTGGTTTCTGTGAAGAGAAACAATTTAAAATCCTTTAAAGTTTTTGCCTTATTGGTTCCTTGGAAGCTTTTTCCTACTAATATTCCTTGTTGTAAATAGTCAAATCAGAGGACCCAACGTCTGTATTCTTGTCTCCTTAGGGATTAGAATGCCAGGGTAAAACTAGGGCCAAAATTCACTGTCTTCAAAAATCTTCCTCCTAAACAAAGATGAAGCATCTCCTTAGTGGACAAATTATCTGATGAAACTGTAGCTCTACTGGTATTTACTCAACAAACGTAGAGAAAGGTAGCACTTGGGACTTGAAACTATGGCAACAGCAATAAATAAAATAATGATCCTTAGTTTTCATTTTGAGTTAGTTTAATTGCAGTTTGGACAAAAACTGTAGTAGAAGTAACATTTTGAAAGAATTTCACAGAAATTTCTATTTTTAGTAAACATGGCAACAGTTCAATGAAATCAATCCAGAAGTCTCTGAAGAGACTGTAGCTCTACTAGTTTTTACTTAAAACAAAAAAGTAGAGAAAGGTAGCAATTGGACTTGAAACTATGGCACCATCAATAAATAATAAAATGATCCTTGGTTTAGTCTCTTTCTGAGTCAAGTTCAATTGCAATTGAACAAAAATTGTAGGAGGAATAATATTTTGAAAAATTTTACAGAAATTTCTATTTTTAGTAACCAAAGAACCATGGAAACACTTCAATAAAAACAAAAACCAATATTGTGTATCTTAATGTAGCCTACTTGTGTACCAAGATATTTTGTAATCGAATTAAAACTAGGAGGAATGGCGTTTTGAAAGAATTCCACAGGAATTTCTATTTTTAGTAATTATAGCAATTAAGTATCTCATTGTAGTCTACTTGTTAGCTCACCTGAGCCAAAGGCTCAAGTGAGCTTTTCTGATCAAAATTTGTCCGTTGTCTGTCGGCGTCGGCGTCGTCGTCGGCGTCGTTGTTGTCGTAAACTTTTCACATTTTCATCTTCTTCTCAAGAACCACTGGGCCAATTTCAACCAAACTTGCCACAAAGTATCCTTGGGTGAAGGGGATTCAGGTTTGTTCAAATGAAGGGCCATGCCCTCTTTCAAGGGGAGATAATAAAGAATTAGTGAAAAATTAATAGCATCTTTTAAAAATCTTCTTGTCAAGAACCACAGAGCCAGGGAAGATGAAACTCATGTGGAAGCATCCTCAGGTAGTGTAGATTCAAGTTTGTTCAAATCAAGACCCCCGGGGGTAGGGTGGGGCCACAATGGAGGATCAAAGTTTTACATAGAAATATATAGGAAAAACCTTTAAAAATCTTCTTTTCAAGAACAGCAAAGCCCTAATTGGTCATATTTACATGAAAGCATCATCAGGTAGTGTAGATTCAAGTTTGTTCAAATCATGACCCCCGGGGGTAGGGCGGGGCCACAATGGAGGATCAAAGTTTTACATAGAAATATATAGGAAAAACCTTTAAAAATCTTCTTCTCAAGAACAGCAAAGCCCTAATTGGTCATATTTATACGAAAGCATCATCAAGTAGTGAAGATTCAAGTTTGTTCAAATCATGACCCCCGAGGGTAGGGCGGGGCCACAATGGAGGATCAAAGTTTTACATAGAAATATATAGGAAAAATTTTAAAAATCTTCTTCTCAAGAACAGCAAAGCCCTGATTGGTCATATTTATATGGAAGCATCATCAGGTAGTAAAAATTCAGATTTGTTCAAATCATGACCCCTGGGGGTAGGGTGGGGCCACAATGGAGGATCAAAGTTTTACATAGAAATATATAGGAAAAACTTTAAAAATCTTCTTCTCAAGAACAGCAAAGCCCTGATTGATCATATTTATGTGGAAGTATCCTCAGGTAGTGTAAATTCAAGATTGTTCAAATCATGACCCCCTGAGGTAGGGTGGGGCCACAATGGAGGATCAAAGTCTTAAATAGAAATATATAGGAAAATATCTTCTGATGAAAAACCATGCAAAGCCATGATTAGTCATTTTGATATGGAAGCATCCTCAGGTAGTGTAGATTCAAGTTTGTTAAAATGATGACCCCCCGGGGATAGGGAATGGCCCCAATGGGGGGTCGAAAATTTTACATAGGAACATATAGGAAAATATCCTCTTCTCAAGAACTGAAAATCATGTTTAGTCATTTTGATATGGAAGCATCCTCAGATAGTGTAAATTATAATTCGTTCAAATGATGACCCCTGGGGTAGGGTGGGGCCCAATGCCCAATGGGGGATCGAAATTTTTACATAAGAACATGCAGAAAAAATATTTCTTCTCAAGAACAGAAAAGCTATGTTTAGTCATATTGATATGGAAGCATCCTCAGGTAGTGTAGATTCAAGTTTGTTCAAATATTGACCTCTGGGATAGGGAGGAGCCACATTGGGGGATCAAATTTTTACAAAGGATTATATGAGAAAATTTTTTCAAAATTTACTCAAGTACACGAAGCCATTTGTTATATTGACATGGAAGCATCATCAGGTATCACCCCCCCCCCCCCCCCGGTAACCTTTTCAATACTGAACTGATATGTGCTTTTGCCTAGCCAATGTGCTCAGGTGAGCGATGTGGCCCATGGGCCTCTTGTGTACCAAGTTATATTGAAATCGGAACAAAACTATAGGAGGAGTAGCGTTTTGAAAAATTGTTTACAGACAGACGGACCGACACATTACTATCGCATAAGCTCTTCTGGTCTGTGATTGAACCAAGAGATAACTATTTTTAAACTTTAATAAGTCAGTAAAACATAGACAGAATAGTTTTAGATTTTTAATAAATCAGTAAAACATCAACAAAACAGATAATTGATTGTTAAAAAAGAAATATTACAAACCCCATGCAAATATCAAACCTAAAACCTCCCCAGTAATGTTGCCAATATTCAGAATACAATAGAGAACATACCTACTATAAGCTTGTGTCCTTCAATAATAACATCTGATGACCTTCTTTTATGATTGAAGATTTGGGATTATATAGTTTTTGCCCTGTCCGTCTATCTGTCTGTGTGTCCGTTTATCTGCAAAAACTTTAACATTGCCCGTAACTTTTGATTGGTTAGAGCTATGGCTTTCATATTTCGCATGCGTATTCCTTGTGACAAGACCTTTCTTTGGGTTCTATCATATTTGACATTTTTGACCTTGATCTTGGAGTTTAACCCAGTTTTTGCAAAGTTTTACTGAACTTTAACCTTGGCCATAACTTTTGAAAAGTTGTTGATAGGGCATTCATACTTCACATATGTAATCCTTGTGACAAGACCTTCCTTTGGATACCAACAACTTTGACCCTTTGACCTTGGTTGTAACTTTTGAAAAGTTGGTCCTAGTGCTTTCATACTTTACATGTGTAATCCTTGTGACAAAACCTTACTTTGGATACCAACAAATTTGACCCTTTGACCTTGACGGAGTTTGACCTTCTTTTTGAAAACTTTAACCTTAGCCATAACTTTTGTTTGTTTGTTTGTATGTTGTTTAACGTCCCTCTTGAGAATTTTTCACTCATATGGAGACGCCACCACTTGCCGGTGGTGAGCTGCAAATTTTGTCCTATACTTGGCACTTACGGCCATTGAGCAGTGAGGGATCTTTTTCGTGCCAGCACCTACTGCGACACGGGACCTCGGTTTATACGGTCTCATCTGAAGGACCGGTCTCCACGTCCCACAGTGGGGTCACTCATATGGAGACGCCACCACTTGCCGGTGGAAAGCTGCAAATTTTGTCCTATACTCGGCACTTATGGCCATTGAGCAGTGAGGGATCTTTTTCGTGCCAGCATCTACTGTGACACGGGACCTCGGTTTATATGGTCTCATCAGAAGGACCGGGCTCCACGTCCCACAGTGGAATTCGAACCCGCGACGTAAGGATCAACTCCTTACGCCACGAATCTAGAGCGAACGCTCTAACCACTGTGCCACGCGGGCGACTAGCCATAACTTTTGAACGGTTGGTGCTAGGGCTTTCAAACTTCACATATGTAATCCTTGTAACAAGATATTCCTTTGGATATCAAGAACCTTGACCCTTTGACCTTGGAGTTTGACCTACTTTTGGAAAACTTTAACCTTGGTCATAAGTTTTGACCGGTGGGTGCTAGGGCTTTCATACTTCACATATGTAATCCTTGTGACAAGACCTTCCTTTGGATACCAACAACTTTGACCCTTTGACCTTGAAATTTGACCTACTTTTGGAAAACTTCAACCTTGGTCATAACTTTTGAACTGTTGGTGTTAGGACTTTCATATTTAACATGTCCATTCCTTGTGACAAGACCTTCCTTTGGATACCAGCAATTGTAATTCATTGACCTTGACCTTGAAGTTTGACCTACTTTTGAAAAACTTTAACCTTGGCCATAACTTTTGAACGATTTGTGCTACGGCTTTCATATGTCACGTGTATTTCTTGTGAGAAGGCCTTTCCTTGGGCACCATTAATTTTGACCATTTGACCTTGACCTTGCTGTTTGACTTACTTTTGAAAAACTTTAGCCTTTTCCATATCTATTCAGTGGTTGCTGTTAGGGCTTTCATTTTTCAAAGGAATATTTCTCAAAACGAAACCTTACTTTGGGCAGTAACATATTTGATTTGCATTTGAGAAAGTTTAACCTTTGCTCTAAGTTGCCATACTGGGGCATCAGTGTTTCACAAACACATCTTGTTTTTTGTTTGTTTTGTTTTGTTTTTGTTTTTGTTTTGTTTTTTTGTTTTTTTTTTTTTTTTTGCTTGTCAAGAAAATTTGAATTTTTGGTAGTAACCCCCCCTCCCGCCTCCAACTGAAATTGCTTCCTAGGGGCCTGCACAATGTTTCCCCCCCCCTTTTTTGGAGGGGGCATTTTTATAGTCTTTTGATCCTCTCTCCATTTTTTTTCAACTGTTTACTCGTTTCTTTGAATTAAATTAAATGCACATGAGTAATGTTTAAAAATAGTGGGGAGCTGACCTAGAGATTGCAGATTTATAAAGTTTTTAAAAATTGTAACATTTTGTACCAAATGACTCATTTAGTCATATTTCAATACATATTTTAGCAAATCAAAACCCAATATCGGGAACGTATTTTCCTTTCCATATCACAAAAACCCGATCCAGCGTTACCTAAATAAGATAAGATTATGTGACGGATCAATGAAATTCTCACATTTTTAATTCCTGCAGAATCTCAATCAAGTCCGCCCTCATTCTTTATTATGATTAAAATTATCTGATTATTAAGTCCCTTACACATGCTTATAGGATATGTTATTTTTATTAAATCCAAAAAAGTTTATAATTCAAATGATATTTACAATATTAGAGTACCTTATTTTCAAAGTCATTTAATGGACCATTTGTTCAGGTGTCTGCGATTGTTTTTCTTACCTTGTCGGAAAATAGACATAATCAACACATCCTGTGTCCGGGGGGTGTAATTTCATTCATGAGTATATAATTATATATCGAATTATCGTGGACAATGCCTTTAGAGGATAAAATCTCCAGTTTAATAGCTTTACCCGCTCTTAACAGGAAAGGTACATTGGTTGTAAATCTCTCCTCTAATTCAGGATGAAGATGGCTTAACAGTTTGATGTGCATTAGGCTACGGTAAGGTTTGTTTTGTGTTAACTTCATTTTATACTATGGTGAACATTATACATTTTTGTCTTATAAAGTCTGGGTATCTGAAGTGTACAACATGGCCGTAGGAACCGGGGGGGGGGGGTCCCCAATAATTTTGCCGATATATAGTTTACTATAGAAAACATAGAGCTCTACTATATGCTTGTGCCCCCTCAATAAAAACGTCTGATGACCTTTTTTTTTTTTTTTTTGCTTGTCAAGGAATTTTTGGTAGTTGATAGTGCCCCCTCAACTGAAAATGTATAGTTGTGCCCCCTCCCCCCCCCCCCCCCAACTGAAATTGCTTCGTACGGGCCTGTACAATAAATACCACTAATTGAATTTGAAGATATCATGTTCAAGGGAGGGAAGCAGTACGTTTGATCTCCTGTAGAGTATTGTAAAGTTATGAGCCCCCCCCCCCCTTTGTTGTTACAGAATAAGGCCTACCTCTATTTTTCTGATGACCAATGTTTACAATTAAATAATGTATATTTCTGCCTTATTATCATACTCGCGTTTGACAGATCTGTGACCTCCCTCTCCCCCAAAAAATCTAATTGAACTAGCCCCCGTAATCTCCTCTCAGTTTTATACTAATTTGTACCTGTTGTATGGCCCGTTATTTTACCCAAGATAAGTTCAAGTCCTATAACCTCTCAAATGGAAGGTGATAAGTTTTTTTGTATTGAAAGGATAGATTTAAAAAAAACATTTATGTATTGTTTCTTATAGACAAAACCGATCGTAATAAGTAATGATTTCTTCCTTCGTTGCTTAAGTTATGGCAATATTTTGAAAATGGTAGATTAAAACCTCTGATGTGGGAAGAGAAATCAAATTAATTAAAAAGTCCCTTAGGAAGTAATTTCAGATTGGCAACATCGAACAGAAATTCCCGGACAAGCAAAGAAAGTGAGGTCATTATTCGTCACTATTGAGGGGACACAAATTAGGGTGGGGGCATAATAAACCCACCCCTCCCGGTTTTTTAAGATCTTCTGGCGATCTTTATATAACTCTAGGTAATATATATACATATAAAAAAAATTCTGTCTAGAGAGAATGGACAAGATTATATACAAACCATCTTACTTTAAAGTGAAAACTAGTCATGAATTTTGTTTCTTAAGTATCTTTATATTCTTTTAAGGCATTTCTACTCTCGCTTTATGCCATAGGCTTTTTTTTTCTCCTCAAATTTTTTTTTATTATATCCGCGCTTTGTAAATTGTAATGAAAGTTTGGTTAGATGGTTGTTATCCTGGTCCGTCGGTCTGTCACACTATCTTCTTCCTCAAACTATTCTTACATTTAAGCTGTAGCCAACCCATCTGTTGGAATACGATTGAACATGTGCAAAAAGACTGTGAACATTTTATTTTCACTCTGGCGGCAAAATAGGAGTTGTAAAAAAGTGTTTTTCTACAAAAACATGGCTCCCTGTACTCCTTTTACGTTTTTCACAGTAGCCCATTCATGTTTCGGGATATGATTGAGTGTTCTAAAGATATGCAATAAGGTTTCAGAATTTCGATTTTCACCCGGGAGGGGGGGGGGGGGCGACAAAACGGACTTTTTTTAATTTATAGAATTAATATGGTTACTTCCATTGTTCCCCAAACATGAAGGTGAGTACATTTAGAGGCAAACACCTACGTGCGGGTATTACTGTCTTGTGACATCTGATCATCTAGTTAAGTAAAGGACAAGTTTCCATAAGGCTGGTTTTTTTATTGGCCCATAATGAATATTAAATTAATTTGTTTAGTAATGTCTAGTAATGTTTCCTCTGTTATATTTTATTTATTAGCAAAACCAACGTGGTATCTAAAGGGTCCCTCTAAAAGCATCTAAGAGGCTTAAATTATGACTATTTATTACATGTAGTAGACTACTAGTATTCATTGTGAAAAACCAAAGAAAGATTAACAGTATATCAGGGAACATAGAACAGGGCTGAAGTAACACAATAGGCTAATTGATTATATATTTTTTGGAAATAAAACTTCTGTAGTTGTAGCCATAAAAATTCATTGGAAATTGCATGTGTACGCTATCTTGTTCGATATATTTGCTATTTATAATAACATAAAAAGATATGAAAAACAATAAGTTATGAAAACAAAAGCTTTCAATATTAATTCAATTCACTTTATTGACAATTACCATGTCGGCATACAGTCATGAACAATAATAACATAAAACAAATAGACACGATTATATTAAGAAATATCATATATTAAAACGTATTATTAAAACAACTTTGCTTGCAACTCCTACATGCGTTTACATGTACTATGCACTATAATAAACAGGCAGTTATATATGTTATTTACATGTACATAACGCAGAAAGATTTATGGATTCCCTTACACTTGTTTTATATTAAATTTTATTTATAGAAATTGGATGCAAGATTTGTCTATTATCAAACTTCATTTTTATATACACTTTTATATTCTAAAGATATATCCTTTGAATCCATGTCTGTGCCCATTTTCGTGTGGAACGTATCTTCAAAATGTTTTTGAAACCGCAGGTACCAAATTGTGTACATCAACCAATAGTTCTTTTTTCAAAAGCTAGACAGACAGACAGATACACATGGGTGAAAAAGTTTACGCCCCTCTCCTTCAGAGCAGGGTATAATTAATCTGTTTGATTAATTGGACCCTGTTATGAATGTGTATCGATCACTTTAAATGTTTGAATGAATTAACCACAACTCAACAAATTGCAAAATTAGCAAAGTCATTAGTATCTTAGTGCATGCTGCATTGAGAACCACAACTATATTCCAGTATAATGTTTCTGTACATATCAAAATAGGGTTTTGGTTCCCAATGCAACACGTGGTGTACTAGAAGGTTAAACAACATAACCCTCCAACATTTTCCCATATACTCAATGTTAAAGTGGTTGAGGGTACCATACTTTCATCGTTTATTCCAATATTATCCTTTTTTCGCCAGAAAATATACAGAACAGAATTAGACGTCGAAAATAATGAAAATAAGTTTAAACTCGTGGACAATCCAATTTCATTTTTTGTAAGAAACATGGGCCAAAAACAGCCTTAAGGACCCTCTCTACACCAGTACAAAATGTTTTTTGGACATCGAGAAAATTATTTTGAATAAAGGTTTAAATATTGAGCTTATCTATTTAATTTTTAATATATGGTACGTGGCATTTACCCCCGGGAAAAATGTTCAAACACAACACAGTATCAGTGAACAGAAATTACAGTTGTTAACTTCCATGAAGAAAGTACATGTAGATAATGTGTTTAATTAATTTATCTTGGCCCTTTGAAATATTAAGGATACTTGTATTGATTACAAATTGAGTGTGCAGTGTAGATAGGGTTCTGAAGGAAACCCCTTCTTTAAAATATTAATATTTGCTATAATTGATTACTTTTTATGCCTCCGTAATCAAAGAATCGGGATTCGGAAACCTTTCTTTGGGTACCAACATGTTTTATCTTATGACCTTGACCTTTGTTTTTGACCTTCTTTAAAAAAAACTTTTACCAAGCATTACCTTGGTCATAACTTTTGAATGATTGGTGCTAGGGCTTTCATTTTTCACATCTGCATTCTTTGTGACAAGACTCTTTCTTTAGGTATCTTTTTTTTTTTTACCTAATGACCTTAACCTTTAAGTTTGACCTACTTTTGTAACCAAAAAAAAATTTTGCCAAAACTTCTGATAGATTGATGGTAAGGCTTTCATTTTCATATGTGTATTTCTTGTGGCAAGTCCTTCCTTTGAGTTTCAATATGACATGACATTGATCTTGGAGTTTGACTACTTTCGAAAGAGTTTAACCTGGACCACAGTTTCTAAATGGTTAGTTCTAGGACTTTCATATTTCACACGTGTATTCCAGGTGACAAGGCCTTTCTTTGGGTATAAATATTTTAGACCTCTTCATGGTCTTAGAGGTGATTACTTTTGCAAGACTTTTAATCTTGACATTGAGCTGCTCAGCGACAATACGGGGGTGGGGTAGGGTGGGGGTGTTAAGTGTCTCACAAACACACCATATGTATATTTTGCAAATGGCCAGTAATTCTTACTTCTAAAATGTTTCATCAATATCCATGTACTCATAAGCGACATTCAGTAATAAAAAGAGGATGTCAATTGAACCTTTTTTATGCAATTTTACTAATTGCTGTTTACCAGTAAGATTTGATACATTTTTGTGACAATTGAATATATGATGCTATACTTGTATATTAAGCTATATATTTTAAAAGTACAAATTAATGCAGTTTTTAACCCATGGAAGTGTGATGGTGGAAGCACCTTAATGGATAATATTAATTAGTTTTGTACATATGAAAATACCGGCAGCATTAGAACATTTTTCTTTGTCGCATATAGTGCAAAAGAAATATTTCACTACAGATATACCTTACACGTATTCCAATAAGCTTAGCTTGCTGCCCAATCCCGTTCAGTACAATAGCTATACATAACCTCTAATAAACTGCTCGTCCTTTTTTGATGGAAAGTGTTGGTGGGATTTAAATTTCTTGTTTCTTATGCACGAAGTAGAATACAAGTTATGTGCAGTTTCTATATTACAGATGACCCATACAATACAACATCAGCTACACTGCAATGGTTCATGTATCGGATAAATCTATTCTGTGTCGCATCACAGATGGACTGGATCTTTATTTCCCGCCATTTCTTATTGTGACAGGCGTCGTCTGCAATGTGCTGGTTGTTCTTGTAATGAGAAGCGTCTATTTCCGCTCTTTATCGACGTCATTCTACATGATGGCCAATGCTGTCGTGGATACATTCAGTCTGGCTAGTCTCCTTACCGTTGATTGGTTGAATCTAAATTACCCATCAACCATCTACAGAGGAGAGCATTCTCACTATATGTGTAAATTCTTCCATTTCTTCGGCTGGGTGAGTAGTGATTCCGGTGTTTTGTTAACGACAGCAATGACACTAGAAAGAGGACTGGCGATAACCTTCCCTCTGAGATCGTCATCTTGGTGCACAACAAAGCGAGCAAAGCGGGTGACCGTCTTGGTTTTCATCTTCGTGTTCCTCAAAGACGTGAACTTCTTATTCACGTCCGACACCTACGCCCTGAATGAATCCGATCGCTTGTGTTACGTTTACCTTGACTCAGAAAATTTGAAGATTTTCTGGAAGTTTGTCTGGCCATGGATTCACAACATATTCCTTCTTGTATCATTTACGGCTATAATTATCAGCAATATAATCATCATCAGGCATATCAAGATTTCTGACAGGATCAGAAAAGATCAGCACAATTGTTCAATGTACAAATCCAGAGAATGTCTGCCAGAGTCTGTCAAAACAAAACCAGGATCCCGCAGACGACAAGTGGCCACCATGCTGCTGGTCGACTCCTTCACTGTGATAGTCTGCACCTTACCATTCTCAATTTTCACCACAATAGATTCGAACACGGTACTTCTGGACGCATCAAGGAGCGAAAAGGATTGGAAGAGATTTATATCATCCATGTCGTTTTACTTGCTGTATGTCAATAGATGTGTTAACTTCTACCTGTACAGCTGGAGTGGAACTCGTTTCCGAGAAGCTTTGCTATTTGTGATTTGTGGTTGTAAACGGAAGCGGAAACCGCTACGAGTTGTGACAATTAGCTATTCAAAAGGAAATACCTGCGGTGTGCATACATGTCACAATCTTACACAATGAATACATTTAACTTCCAAAGATTCTGTAAATCTGTTATATAATACTGAACAACAAACATGTATCTAACTTAATAAAAAAGTAATTGCTAAACATTTTGAAATAATTTATTCAGAATTCATTAATAACAAACAACAATGGAATGACAAACAAATGTGTAATGCAGATGGTTGAGATGTCGATGTTTTACAAAAGATCTAAGAAGTAAATGTCAGAAATTACATGGTCTTTGGTCAAAAAGAATTAATTGGATATCACTGTCCAGCAGTTTGGAAAACTCTTAGACACCCTGATAATGTCAGATAATCAGGGGATTATCTAAATATTTAGTCACATGCCCCTTTCTATATAATAAGGATTAACATCATTATAAATAATTCCTATATTTTCATATACAGATACCCAGAAAATGTGCTCGAAAAGAAACTTGGGAAGAACCTGTTAGCTTTGGATAATATTCCTCGTCTTTTTATTCACGAAAATTGGAAATAATCCTGGTATACAGGTTTTATTTTGATTCAGCACAAAAAAGTTCTTCCTTGTACATTGGTACCCCTGTACCTAGAATTCCTTGAAAACGGATCACAATTAATAGAAAAATGCTTCGTGGACAGTCAAGAGATTTGAGTGATTACAAATTAATGAAGATAATGGTTATCTTAAAAATACACTCACATACATAGTATGTAATCTGAAATATAACCCTTTGTGACTAGAAGACCATGTTAAATAGGATTTATCATTTCCTATAAAAATATCTTGTTATCATGCTTACAAAGCTTAAATTAAAATTCTGTTAAATCTCTGTGCCTCATCATTTTGACTTACATGTACAAAGAGGAAAGTTAAGGATTTTTCTTTCCCCCTCCTATAACATCTTTAAAGTAAAAGTACATAGTCAGCTTTGTATGCAAAGAAAAAAGCATTGTTCCAAAACACAGCAACAAAATCTCATAACTTGGGTGAATATTTCAGGTCAGTCGCAAAGGAGACAGAAACAAGACCCATTTTGGAATTTAACTCTTACAAAATTAAAATTGATATAAAACATGATAAATCACAAAAGCTACACAACAATTTTTTATGGCATTGCCACACTGTCAACTATATTCAATCACAACAATGCTATTTACTTTAAAATCTACAGACAACACATAAACAAACCAATACATTGTAATAATATCAATGACAACAAAATAGTTCCAGTAAGACAATGTAAGCACATGGCTTTATTTTATACCATGTTTCTTAAACACTTGTGTCTTAAAAGTGTCCTTTCATACAAACAATATGTCTGCACTCAACTTTCAGGGGACTTATCAAAAATAACTTACAATGAAATGTGTAAAATATGTATATACATGTGTACAATGTTAAAGGAGATCAAAAAGCAGGAACTTCAGAGTTTAACAAAATTTTGTTAAACATGGGAAATGCTTTATCTACTTATTTAACCCCTGGTACCCTGTGTGTATCACAACTATTTAGTCAGGGATGTGTTGGGACTTCCTTGCTGATTGTCTAATAATTTATGGTCGGTGACAGAATCACTACTGTGTGCTTCTAGTGACACACAGTTAAGATATAGTAGTGAGTGTGGCTTCAGGGATTTATCAATGCTGTTTCAACTAGCACTACATGGTAGCCTTCCCCTTTGGAAAAAATTTCAAAATTCCCCTTTTAATTACAGAAGATTTCCTGATTAAACTTACACGTGTAACATCTAAAATATATTTATTTTTGATACTTCAAAAAATAAACCCCCCCCCCAGATAAGCTCTCTGAATGCAGATTTTTGGAACATGTATCTGAAAATTTCCAGGGGGCATGCCCCTGGACTCCCCTATAGTATATTCACACCTCCAGCGCTAAAGTCAAGGATCATTCTCATTTCTCCCCTTTACGTAGAAAAGGTAATCAAATAAAACAGGTAGATAAATCTCTTGGCTGGTTGCAATCTGCTGGTGTTGAATACAAAATATATTAAATCTGTATTAACATTTTCTCTGTTACACCTGAAAAGTTTTTATAGTTAAACATAAAAATCACTTAAGAAAGGACAAATGGTTAATCATGGTTTCGTTGTTGGTATAGCAAAAAAAAAAATTATACAGGCAAGCATATTATTAATCTCTCTACTCACACAGACACAAATATCAGAAATCCCTAATCACTTTCAGTTACATATCAGTAATCTCTACTCAAACACACATACCAGTAATCTCTACTATCAGTGATCTCTCTTCACTTTCAAACAAGTATCAGTAATCTCTATTAACTTTCACAGATACATATCAACAATCTCTAGTCACACAATTCAGTCATCTCCAACACCCTCGCACATATACATCAGTAATCTCTACTAACTTTCAGATACAAATCAACAATCTCTTGTCACACAATTTAGTAATCTCAAACACATTCACACACACATATATCAGTAATCTCTACTCACTTTCACAGACACAATTTAGTAATCTTTAACACCCTTATACACCTATATCAGTAATCTCTACTAACTTTCACAGACAAATATCCGTAATCTCTTATCTCACTTTAATCCACCTCATCCAGCGAGTCAGAAATATCTTCTATATCTGGTGATCGCTCTTTACAACTAGTCGGTAAGTCCTCATTAAACATGTTCACAAATAGACTGTTAAACACATCCTCAGTTAAGACTGGCTCTGGTTTACACCTCAGTTGTGATGCCGGTTTCTTTACTGAACTACTGTCCACAGAACACCTACTTTCCTTTCTACCAGTCACAGTTTCTTGAGGTTTAGTGTCACTTTCTTCTGGGGATTTTTTGAACAAATTTAATTCCTCCATCATGAAGTTCATTTGTTTCTTCACCAGATCTGGTTGTACAACATTCCTAATGCTTCTCATGTCATCCCCTAAACATTTTTCAGGGTTCTTTGCATTCACTGTGTATTCCATTTCCATTAATGGTGTCATATCAAAATTACGATTCCAGAATGGTGTTGTACAATGATTTACAAAGAATATTGGTGGAATGACAAAGAACATGTCAAAGAAATCTTTCCTGGTGCTGTTCCCCACATCTACATCTGATTCGGAGGAGTCTTTGCCCTCGTCTAGTGATCCTTTGGATGACGTCGCGTCCGACTCTTTAACAGAACTTCCTGCCTCGCCACTACTTCTCTCATCACTCGGAGTTAAGTCACTCGACGTTTTAGAACAATTAGACTCAATATCCATTGTCAGTGAGTCTAATGGTCCCTGAGTATCTAGTGGTTCTTGTGAATCTAAAGGTGTTTGGGTTTCCAGAGGTGGCTGGTTTTCAGTTTGACAGTCCATTCCATCCACCTGCTCAGTAGCAATCCTATCATCGACAACAGATGATGTCACAACTTCTGATTCTAAAGAAACGTCCATATTTGGGTCACTTGATTTTTTCCCTAATGGTTTTTTATTCTGTTCTGAGTTCATTTTTAATTCTTTATAGCATCCAATGCCATCCTCGTGATTTTCACATCGAGACAGAGCTTCATGAATGTCTTCAAGGGAGATAAGTCTACTGTCACAGTCAGAAAATGGCTCCTCCTCCTCATAGAACAGATAGTCACATTCTTCATCCTAAAAGGAAACAAAGACATTCAACATGAAAAGCACTTTCAACACCCCCCCCCCCCCCCCATCCCAGGTTTCTTTGTATTGTACACTTTTCTGATTCGTAAAAAGTGATCAAATCAGTGGGTAAGGTGTTATGCTTACAATAACAGGAGCCCCTTGACTTTGTTCAATATCACTCTGTAGCTCCATCATTTGTTGTAGGAGAACACTTGAAGCTTCAGACGCCGTAATGAAGGCTTTATCTGACTTCAATACCCTGTTCTTTTTCCGATTTGGGAGTTGGTAGTTCATGGCCAGCTTCTTATTCCAGCAGATGTTTTCTAGCCATGGTGGTTCTGTTTGTCGTTTATTGCTTTTGTTTTCTTTAGCCTTAGTGTCCACCTGTTAAGTAAGAAGGTTAGAAATAACAAGAGGCCCATGGGCC
>NW_026889803.1:67012500-67042500 GCF_033153115.1 Saccostrea echinata
ATATCCTGCAAAACTCTGTTGAACAGAATTACTGAATTCTTCAGTTAAAAACTCTTAAATTCTATTTCAGTCTCCAAGACCAAATGTCTTTAAAATCCTTCCTAACTAAACACTTAATTTTTTCAGTCATTCCTTCTCTGCAATGCAAATCACTTCTGAAACTTCTATAAAGTCATGATAGTAGATCAATCATATCCAGTTCTTTCTGAAATTTGAATTTTTTTCCTACCTTTATTACCTAAGACATAAAATCTATTGTTTAAGACCATGTATATTTTTCTGAGTTTGAAGCAATGTTTTATATAAGTTTTTCCTACATCTATAAATGGGTCAAAGTATATAGGGGAAACGCTATATAATGCTCACAAGCCATGTATATTGTTCTCTAAATTAAGTTTGATATTGTATTAAAGAAATATTTGCAATATTGCAAATATTTCCAATTTTCTATTAAAAGTGGAAAATATATTGGTACAATTCTCTGTGTGTGTATGAATGTGTGCGCGTGCACGCACACACATTTTATGATATCCCACCTGAGGTCTTTTGTTCATCAGAAGAATCAGCTCTAGACTGGAGTGGTGTTATTACTTTTCCCTCAGTTACAGGCTGAAAAAAATAAATTCTTAGTTAATTCATACTCACTCAGAAAAAGGCCATACTTACATATACATATTCACAAGTATACAAATAATGAGCTATATAAAGTAATAATGATAACTCTCAAGTAGTCCTGACCTCAAGCAGCATCTGTCGAATTTTTTGTTGAAGCATTTGCTGGTAGTCACTCAACTGTGACATAAACAAAGGTCGATCTGGTTCATTGAACACATTTCCATCAATAGGTGGTCTAAAATTAAAAAAATATGCTTTATAGCAAATGGCATGAGATGGAGTCATTTTCATTGAATTTTTCCCATAATACAATTGCATCATTAAAACATGTATGAAATGAAAGTTTGCATTCATTGTTGAAATCACCAAAATTTGAACACATATCTTAGATTCTAAATCATCCCTTTATGTAGATTAATGATAAACAATAACTGCTCTAATGGAACTTAATCCCCTGCATGGCAATTTATCAGAGGTCATATTAAAAAATAGCTTTAAAAAATATAAGATCTTATAAACAAGAGGCCCATGGGCACCTGAGCACAGTGGATAGGCAAAAGCACAAATCAGTTCAGTATTGAAAAGATTCCGGGGGGGGGGGGGGGGGGGGGGGGGGGGGGGGGGGCTTGAATTTTAAACTACCTGATGATGCTTCCATGTCAAAATAACAAATGGCTTTGTTGTACTTGAGAAGATTTTAAAAAAATTTTCTGATATATTCCTTTGTAAAAATTTGATCCCCCCTTGTGGCTCCTCCCTATCCCAGGGGTCATCATTTGAACAAACTGGAATCTACACTACCTGAGGATGCTTCCATATCAATATGACTAAACATAGCTTTTCTGTTCTTGAGAAGAAATATTTTTTCTATATGTTCTTATGTTACATTCGATCCTCCATTGTGGCCCCGTCCTACTCTCGGGGGTCATCATTTGAACAAACTTGAATCTACACTACCTGAAGATGCTTCCATATCAATATGACTAAACATAGCTTTTCTGTTCTTGAGAAGAAATATTTTTTCTATGTGTTTCTTATGTAAAATTTTCTATCCCCCTATTGGGCCCCACCCTACCCTCGGGGGTCATCATTTGAACAAAATTGAATTTACACTACCTGATGATGCTTCCATATCAAAATGACTAATCATGGCTTTGCAGTTCTTCATCAGAAGAAATCTTCCTATATATTTCTATTTCTATTTCAGACTTTGATCCTCCATTGTGGCCCCACCCAACCCCAGGGGGGCAACATTTGAACAAACTTGAATCTACACTACCTGAGTATACTTCCACATAAATATGATCAATCAGGGCTTTGCTGTTCTTGAGAAGAAGATTTTTAAAGATTTTTCCTATATATCTCTATGTAAAACTTTTATCCTCCTTTGGGGCCCCACCCTACCCCCGGGGGTCATGATTTGGACACACTTAAATCTATACTACCTTAGGATGCTTCCATATCAATATGATCAATTAGGGCTTTGCTGTTATTAAGAAGAAGATTTTTAAAGATTTTTCCTATATATTTCTATGTAAAAATTTGATCCCCCCTTGTGGCTCCTCCCTATCCCAGGGGTCATCATTTGAACAAACTGGAATCTACACTACCTGAGGATGCTTCCATATCAATATGACTAAACATAGCTTTTCTGTTCTTGAGAAGAAGATTTTTAAAGGTTTTTCCCATATATTTCTATGTAAAACTTTGATCCTCCTTTGGGGCCCCGCCCTACCCCCAGGGGTCATGATTTGAACAAACTTGAATCTACACTACCTGAGGATGCTTCCATATAAATATGACTCATCATGGCTTTGCTGTTCTTGAGGAGAAGATTTTTAAAGATTTTTCCCATATATTTCTATGTAAAACTTTGATCCTCCATTGTAGCCCCGCCCTACCCCCGGGGGTCATGATTTGAACAAACTTGAATTTACACTACCTGAGGATGCTTCCATATAAATATGACTCATCATGGGTTTGCTGTTCTTGAGGAGAAGATTTTTAAAGGTTTTTCCCATATATTTCTATGTAAAACGTTGATCCTCCATTGTGGCCCCGCCCTACCCCGGGGGTCATGATTTGAACAAACTTGAATTTACACTACCTGAGGATGATTCCATTTAAATATGACTCATCATGGCTTTGCTGTTCTTGAGAAGAAGATTTTTAAAGGTTTTTCCCATATATTTCTATGTAAAACTTTGATCCTCCATTGTGGCCCCGCCCTACCCCCAGGGGTCATGATTTGAACAAACTTGAATCTACACTACCTGAGGATGCTTCCATATAAATATGACTCATCATGGCTTTGCTGTTCTTGAGAAGAAAATTTTTAAAGGTTTTTCCCCATATATTTCTATGTAAAACTTTGATCCTCCATTGTGGCCCCGCCCTACCCCCGGGGGTCATGATTTGAACAAACTTGAATCTACACTACCTGAGGATGCTTCCATATAAATATGACTCATCATGGCTTTGCTGTTCTTGAGAAGAAGATTTTTAAAGGTTTTTCCCCATATATTTCTATGTAAAACTTTGATCCTCCATTGTGGCCCCGCCCTACCCCCGGGGGTCATGATTTGTACAAACTTGAATCTACACTACCTGAGGATGCTTCCACATGAGTTTCATCTTCCCTGGCTTTGTGGTTCTTGAGAAGAAGATTTTTAAAAGATGCTATTAATTTTTCACTAATTCTTTATTATCTCCCCTTGAAAGAGGGCGTGGCCCTTCATTTGAACAAACTTGAATCCCCTTCACCCAAGGATACTTTGTGGCAAGTTTGGTTGAAATTGGCCCAGTGGTTCTTGAGAAGAAGTCGAAAATGTGAAAAGTTTACAGACAGACGGACGGACAGACGGACTACAGACAAAATGTGATCAGAAAAGCTCACTTGAGCCTTCGGCTCAGGTGAGCTAAAAATTATACTGCAAAGTCCTATGTTATTAGGCGTTGTTGCACTATCATTGTTCATGGATAATCTCTGTATCACGTATGGGAGAGTGACTACCTACAATCCTAGCATAAAAATCTGAGGGCCCAGATTTAAACTTCTGAGCAATGTGAACTTATCCAAACAACTAAGGCTTAGAATCATATCTGTGGTTACTTCATGTCCTTGATGTGTTGTTTTATGTTCAAGTGTAAAATTCTAACTTGACCAGCCTGCGTTGACCAATGATGAGATGTTTTGTGTACTTACTTGACCAGCCTGTGTTGACCAATGATAAACTCCAATCTGTGGGACCAAGGATTGGCAAAACTGGACCACTCTGTCTCCACCGTCAGCCAGCAGCCATTTCTGGTCCTCAATCTGATTGGCTTACTCTTAAAAGGGGTTCCCTTGGAGACTACAACTATAAAATATCCCTGTCTTAATATCTTAATACCGAAATAATCAAAAACATTATGTAATAACAAAAATAAGTATATGATTTTTTTACTTCTAAATATGAAAATAATTGGGATTCTTTTTACTAAAAATGACAAAGATATAGGGACAATGAGAGCATTGGGTTTTGTTTTTTTTTTACTTCTGAACATGACAACATTTTGGAATGTTGAGCAGTGTTCTTACTTTGTCTGTATATGTTATATAAGGTTTCCATATCATCTTTGTGGTAAAAATCAAAAATGGACATCCCATTCATGTCCTGTGGCAGGTACCCAAGCAGAGGAATGGCACTAAGAAAAAGGGAATTCAACTCTTAACACTGTTATATAAGGGTTGTTAAATTTAAAATTGTTTTTTGTTTGTACATAATGCAGTATTTTGTGTCTTTTGTAGATCAAATGACTTACTTAGGATGCATATAACTGTAGCTACAGTACATGGAATGTCTCATATAAAAGGTCTGGTTCTCCAGCTGTACACTCTCTACTGCAAATAGATAGAATGATCTTGTGATTGTATTCAAAAGTCTTGTAATAAAGTCTGGAGTAAAAGATACAAGTCAGCACTCAGAGAGCTATAACTATTCCAGCTACAAATTAACAACAGTCTAAACAAAGAATACAATACAATAAAACTTTAAGACAAAGTCCAATCCTGACACCAATCTAAACACTGCTTTATGAACCTGGGGGCCAGAACACTTGTTTACATGTATTCTCCTATAATTCAACCACAATTACAGGTCACATGGTATTTAGTGGTAACATGAGCACCAGGAGTATCTATTTACACATACATGAACCAATGACACTTAAATATGAATCCATTTAATGAACAAGATATGAATAAAATTGAGGGGGAAAATTGTGCATTGATTTACATGTACTTCAATGGAATACGATAACCGTATGTACTCGCCTATTAGTCGGTCCGCTTATAAGTCGGTTTTATTTTAAGCGTATATTAGAGGGAATGACCCGGTAAAATACCAATGTTTTTATAACTTGCCTTTAAGTTGGACAAAGATTTTTGGACCAAAGTTTAACTCTCAAAAAACCGACTTATAGGCGAGTATATATGGTATATACATGTATATGTCATCACTTTCACTTTGTTCATACATAAAACTTTCTCTTAAACTGAAAGGAATGTGTTGATTATATTTGACACACAGTTGACAGAAGAAATGGCACATATGATACACAGTTAACAGAAGGAATGGTTTGACACAAAGTTAATTGAATCCACAGTTCCTACACAGTTAAGCCATCTTAATGACATTTTCCTTAAATACATATCAGATGAGAGATGAAACATACCATTGTATAGTGACTGTAGGGGTACACACTCTAGGTGGATACATATTCTGCTCCTTTTGTCTGTTTCTCCAGATGAAGGACAGGATGGCAGGGACTCTATTTTCTTACCCTCGGGACAATAGCTGACCGTCATACTAGCCTGCACTGTGGTAAACTTGTCCGGTCGGACCAAGCTAAACCCACTATATTGAAGGCTTTTGTAGTTCCTATCAAGGAGAAGTCAAAAATGGCATCAAGGCAAACAAAAGCAATTCATTCATTCATTATTTTTTTGGTATTTAAAAAAAGTAACTACAGTTAAACTTCGTTATCTCGAAGTTGACGGGACCGTTGATGAACTTCGAGATATCCGGGGGTTCGACATATCGAGGGTTATAATTCAAATGAACTTTAAATAAACTTATTGCAGTGAACATGTACTTAATAGTAAAAATATGTCATGTTTCTTTTTTGTTCGAAATTTTGTATACGATTTCTTTAATGTACATGTACATGTTTTTAGCAATAAAAAAAATATTACATCCTCTTTATAATTAACAAAATAAAAGGCTTGTATAATATGCACAGAAGTATAATCCTTCTACTAACGCGGCAAGTCAACCGCTAGCATCGTTTCCCATGTATACATAACCGGATATCGTCTATGCATTGTAAATTTAAAACCGGTTGCTGTCAGAATAACGAAAACAAAATATTCATTTTCTTTTATTGGAAACATGTTCACACATGTAAAATCAGTTAAAAGAAAATTATTTTACCATAATAAAATCAAATGCAAAAGAAGAATCACGCACTTTTGTCTAACAACAGAACAACACTGAATCACAGGGCACTACAGCACAAGTTTTTTCACTGCGACACACGCTCACATGATGGTGTGTACGGACGATTGTAAATTCTGCACGGTCATATAGGGAAAATAAATTTTAACTGCATTGAATTTGAGAATTTTGTTTTACTTCGATGGCTATAATTTTCACTTTCATATCCATAAACTATATGTATGCTCGCATATTTCGCATAGCATTAAATAGCGATTATCAAGATAAACGTACCCAAGCCACAAAACAATTAACGTGTCATCCACACGTATGCATTAGACTAATACACACAACCTTTGGCTTGCATAATTACAATCAAGGTAAGCCATACATACACTTCATATAATTATCGCGCTATTATCTGTTGATCACAGGAATACAGGTAACCCGAGCGCGACAGACAGGTGGGTGTTATCAATAGAGCATTCAGTTTACCTAACGGACTTGATCATCAGAGCGGAAAATTATCCTGACTTCGAGATAACGCATGTGATTTTAATGAATGGGTACACAATTTTACTTCGAGATAACCGGGGTATTCGACATTACCGTGTTCGACATAGAGGGGTTTATTTTAATCATTTATTAAGCAAATTTCGTCGGGACCGCGGCCTTACTTCGACATATCCGGGGTATTCGAGATATCAGTGTTCGAGATTTCGAAGTTTAGCTGTAGATATATATCAATAGAACATGGATGTCCAACCCTCAATTTTGAGATGAGAATCCCATCTCCTTATCAGTCTTTTATTGCATTTATTTAGTAACAATACCCGAATGTTGTTTCATTATTCGATTGTCGGTCCATTTGACTGATAGTCGAATAGTCTACTATTTTTTGACATCCCTAGTATATATTTTGATAAAAATATCTTGAACAGTTTCTTTGAAACTGAGCTAAAAGAAAGCGTAATGAGCGGATGGAAGACAAACAGTACAAATACTATAGCATATACAATAAAACACGCTTATAGCCAGTGCAAGGGACCAACAATTTTGATTCGTTATAAATATAATTCATTATATCCATTTAGTTCACATTTTAAAACTACGGGGAATGAAAATCATTTTGCTGTAAGCCTAAATTCATTATAAGTGTGTTTGCTGTATATATCGCTACTGTATTCATGGCCGGTCATAAAATTAATTATCATTAATCACTGTTCCAACATGTCCAAACAAACAATTTCTTCTTGAATGGGTGAGGCCAATAACGTGATGAAGTACTCTGCTATTTTTAACTTTATTTTCTACAATATTCCAAGATGAAGAACAATTGCTCTTGATATGAGCAAAACAAAGAAGAATAGGATTCTCAATTAATTTTTTAATAAGATCAGTTTAATCTTGCAGCCTTTTTTAAAAAGGTCTGTGGGGAATCTAGAGAGAAGAAAAAAAATCAATGATTTTCTCTCTTAAACAACACGGCTTGCATCCGCCTTTGTTTTCCATAGGTTTATTGATTTGACAGCTATCTGGTGTGTAGAAGAATATACTTGCCTTATCCTGAAGAAGAACTTTTTTCTTATTTGACTGGATTTTTCTCCGGTCTTGCTCTCTACAGCTGAATCTACAAAACATTGAGGGAACAAATACAGAAAAATGCTAACTGGACAAAAGTCTACATCTCTGTTTCATTCAATAATTGTTATTGTAACAGTCAGAAAGTTTCTCTACAACTGATTATAAAATTGGAGTATCTCACAATGATTATATTTGACTGACCATCGCAGTCTGTCATCTGGGCCTGTTCCTCAGATTCCACATTCAAACTCGTGTTAACGGTCACAATGTCCTTCTTGTGAACAAAATGAGTAAAACTTCTATTGACCCAGCTGTCCTGCAATGGTCAAGGATTTCAATTTAAATCAAACTTGAAAAAGAACTATATACAGTAAAAGCATATTTTAACCCCCCCCCCCCCCCCCATTAAAGCCAAATTTTGAAAATCTCTAGTCATGTACACAATTGTATATATTGTATGAAAAATCTTAACAAAAATATAATCGCTTGGAAGTAGATGCCATACTTGTTTCTGTGATGTCACAAACTATTTTGATTTTCTGTTATTTTCAAAACAGAGGACAAAATGGACACAGGCCTGTAGAAAGCAATTTCAGTTGGGGGGGAGGCACAGCCATACATTTTCAGTTGAGGGGGCACTATCAACTACCAAGTATTCCTTGACAAGTAAAAAAATTATTTAAAAGAAAAAGGTCATCAAACGTTTTCTTTTGAGGGGGCACAAGAACATAGTATCTACCGGTATATATTGGCAAAATAATTGAAGGGGCACAATTTCCATGGGACAAAATTGTTTCAGTTTTCATTGTATAGAATTTACTGATATTATAATTCTATAATACATTACAGCCTACTCCAGATTTATTGAAATTCAGGGAACCATGCAAATTATTTCAAAATATCCATAATTCAATATAAGCAAAATCGACTGACGTGAAACCGCCTTTTTTAAAAGTTCAATCCTGATCTAAAATAAAGAAGAACAAACCTGAACAAATTAATATGGTCATCGTTTATCTATAACAGTCTATTCAGATATCTTAGCAAGAAATTCGCTGTAAATGGCTATATTTGAGGATCTTGCATTTGTGAACCATTTGAAAAGACAATCCTCAACCTCATTATAATTCCCAATCGTATTTTTTTACGATTTTGGAGAAAATCACCGAACTCAACCACTTCAATACTTGCTGAACGCTGCTTGTATATCATCGTAAGTGTACTCGTGTTAATCCAAAAATCCTTAGCTATTTCGGATTTAGGCTTTGTCTTCTTATCAATTAGTTTGTATTTGTGTTCCAAAGATAATTAAGGTTTTTCTTTTCTGTGGGGAAAACGTTCCCATATTACATCTAGCCTCAATATGTCCATATATGTGAAAACAAAGAATTAAACAGTGGATAAATTTTATTTTGTTAAAGCAATATAAAAACAAATAAGATGAGAAATTATTCATTCACACTTTTGTATATCAACCAGTCAGTCAGGCATAATTACTGTCACCAACCGTAACGACAGCTGCCAAATAGTACTTCAATATAACTGTTATGAAAACAACTCATTATCACCTCTGTGGACCGATCAGTGGCTTCAATATAAGCGATATTTCAAAAAAGCCGATTTCATCATAACCGTTATTTTAATGCAAAGAAAATGAGAGGCTAAAACTGGGGATTTATTTTTATTTCAAAATAAGTGGAATTTCAAAAAAAAAAAAAGCGATTTCAATATAAGTGGAGTAAGCTGTATATCAAAAGATCAAGCTGGAGAAAACCTGAGCTCTATGACTTTTGATCAAAATATTGATGTAAAATACACTTGACATCATAACTAACATATGACATCAGGCTCTTGAAAATAGGTACTGCTTTCAAGTCTGCAGATATCTCCCTGGTTAAGAATATATTATTAATTTCTTCATTATTGTTTTATTTTAGGGGCAGATATTAGTCATTACAGAATATTGTCCTTATTAACATTCTTTTTTTTTTTTAAGAATACTTTTCATAACCTGAAAAAAATTGGAGTAGTTCATGCAGCTGTGCATAAAAAGCTTCATGCAAGTTTGAACCTTTCAAATAAGAAATAACACATGCTTGAACACGTTTCATGTCTGTCAACTGAAGTTCATTCAACTGAAGTACATTTATCCCACTCCTTTAGACTGACATAATCATGCCTTTTATGTAAAAAGTAATTGAGATTTATTAGCTAAATGAAATTAATGGTATTTCCAACAAAAAAGATTTTCTGGGTTTTTTTTTTTAAATTAACTTAAAATGAATTATATAGTAATTCAATGTAGATTTTATGTCATTTGATGAAGATTCATTCTCCAAAAACGGCAGTGTGCTGCCACTTAAAATTAAGTGCTTACAGTAAGGTCAGAAATGTGCACGCGCAAAATGACAAATAAAATATATAAGAAGAGATTATAACCATATTAGGGATGCACAATTTTATCGGTATACTGGTATGTCATGATTTTTTATTGCGTAATACCTATCATGATACGGAGACTAAAATACCGGATTTTGGTACATAATTATAAATTCCAGAAATTATTCATTTATTTGTTCAAACTATTAAATAAGAATTACAGGAAGTGTAAAGAATGTTAAAAAAAAGTTAAACAATGGCATCCAAACATGCTTTATATTATAAAAATAAAAATTTTAAAAAGTGAAGCTATGTTTTTATAGCATATTTGTAAGAAATATTATGGAAATTCATTGAAATTTGTAAAAATTGTGTGTAAAAATATCACAATATTATTGTGATATTCTGGAGAAAAATCGTGATATATCACGATATGAAATTTTAGGCGATACCCATCCCTAAACCATATGTATCAAATCCCAGTTCTACACCTGTATACCACACATAACCAACTTTTTTACTTCACTGATAATCTTGATAATGAACATATAAATGGTCAAAAGTCAGTACTTTTTGGCTTATTCCATATAAGCCCCTCCCCTCCTCCCCGACCAGGCACAGTACTTGACTTTTTTCCATATCCCAATTATCAAACCACCATCACAATATCACAACATGTTTTTCTTTCATGATAAAATTACATGAGTGAGATTTTCTTTTATATCATCTGTTACATTTGTGACAAAACATAGCTCATTACACAGATTCTGTCACCATGGAGATAAGTTCTTAGGTTTCACAGACAGCTGCCAAGCAATTGTTTCATACAACATTAAATTACAACCCACTTAGTGAGAGGGAGGTGATAAATATATTGCTTATTTTCCAGAGTTGCTATTTTACTTTAATTAATGGCTAGGAATAAGCCATTTCTTTTTCAGTATTAAATTCCTTTGGGTTTGTTTGAAGTCCTCTGCATGATACTATTAAGATGAGACTTACCGTTGGGTACCCCAGTACTTTAGTTATGTTGTCTGACACACTGAGAATGGAGAGATCATTGACAGTTAGAATTACTTGAATGGCATCCTGAAATAGACAGACAATACATGAGATTCTTAGGAATGCCAATGTCGACAGCATAATAAAAAAACTAGAAATATGTCCATAGGACATAAATGCCCCGCCGAGGGTATATTAGTAATGCAACATTTTAACACAAATTGAGAAAAGTGAGGTCAAGGTCAAAGGAAAGGTCAAGGTGAAAAAATATTGATGCAGTTGAAAAGCTTACATCAGTATGTATCAGCATATGAAGTTTGACACTAATTTAAGAAAAGTGAGGTCAAGGTCAAAAAAGTTGATGCAGTTGAATAGCTCTCATCAGTATGTATCAGTATATGAAGTTTGATAACACTATCTTGAATGGTATCTTTAGAACTGAGCTAAAAACTTGTTTAAGAAAAGTGAGGTCAAGGTTAAAGGAAAGGTCAAGGTAAAAAATATTGATGCAGTTGAATAGCTCTCATCAGTACGTTTCAGCAAATGAGGTTTGTTAAAAATGTCTTGAATGCTTTCATTAAAACTGAGCTAAACACTAATTCAAGAAAAGTGAGGTCAAGGTCAAAGGAAAGGTCAAGGTCAAAAAATGTTGATGTAGTTGAATAGCTTACATCAGTATGTATCAACATATGAAGTTTGATACCACTATCTTGAATGGTATCTTTAAAACTGAGCTAAACACTAATTTAAGAAAAGAGAGGTCAAGGTCAAAAGAAAGGTCAAGGTCAAAAAATGTTGAATAGCTTACATCAGTATGTATTTACATATGAAGTTTGATTACACTATCTTGAATGGTATCTTTAAAACTGAGCTAAACACTAATTTAAGAAAAGCGAGGTCAAGGTCAAAGGAAAGGTCAAGGTCAAAAAATGTTGATGTAGTTGAATAGCTTACATCAGTATGTATCAACATATGAAGTTTGATTTCACTATCATTAATGGTATCTTTAAAACTGTGCTAAACACTAATTCAAGAAAAGTGAGGTCAAGGTCAAAGGAAAGGTCAAGGTCAAAAAATGATGATGCAGCTCTCATCAATATCTATCAGCATATGAAGCTTGATGAAAATATCTTGGATGGTTTCTTTGAAACTGAGCTTTGAACAGAGCTAAACACAAAGTGTGACGGAAGGACAGGACAGAAGGACGGACATGACAAACACTATATGCCCTGGCCATATTCATGGCGGGGCATAAAAATTGTGCCGTTTTTTTTCTTTTAATAACAATAGAGATATTTATTCTGTAATGAGTTGGGCATACCATATTTCAAATCCATATTTCTTGTGGCAATGCACAAACAGGAATATTACCAAATAACTAAGTGCTGATCAGTATAATTTATAAAAATTTCACTATTCACACACATTTATATTTTCAGCCTAATAAACCAATTGACTGACACATTATAGAGATGTGAAAGTTTGTGGTGAAACTTCTCAATTCTGGAACCCCTGAAAATAGAACCCTCCAAAACATCAGCTGATATACAAAATATCGGCCAGCACCCCGTTTCATTTCATCGAAAACCTTACAAACTGGATATCCCTAAAAACAAGACAACAGCTGGTCTGAAAGCAAGAAAAAATACTTTAAATGATATTTTGTTCAACATCCCGCAGTAATTGTTATTGGGAGCAGAAGTATACGATTGCCAGCAACTTAGATCTGCTAACCGTATCCACCACCGTTCTCTCATTTTTGGTATTTCATGACTGTTTATCTACAGAGAACTTAGACTTTTACTTAATCTTATAATTATTAGGTGAATGAAAATAATTTACAGACATCACCACATACCTAGTGTTTTATCAGAGGAGTAAAACTGAACTCAGTTGTTTTTATCATATATTTGAAAGCATTTGGGAAATCTATTCATTTTTAAGTACAGTTCTAAAGCGTGACAAAGGACATAACTCCCATAACTCCTTGTAAATTGCCTCTAAACCAGCTATTTGGTCTATTTGATCTTAAAGATAATGTTTAATTCTGTGACCTTTGACCTTTCTTACCTCTGATCGTAGAACCTGTGCATTGAGTTGGTTATCTTTGTCAAAGAGAGAATTGTCCAGTTCTTCTATTAGTGCATCACTATTAGAAAAATTACTTTTATCTTTCTCCTCTGAAATAAAAAAGAATAATAAATATGGTATTAAAGAACAGATCATTTCATAACCAATGGAAAGGAATTCTGAATATATAACATGGTCATTATTCACAGGGATTTTTTTAGGGTCTCTCCGGGGCCGAAATTCGGCCCCATTCCCAATGCTGAAAAGTGCATGTTTTTCCCAAAATTATACCTAAAAATTCCCAATATGAAAAAAGTATTAAGTTGTAAATTATTAAAATAAAATAATGACAAAAAGGTGTTTATGTCCTCTATGTGCGATGTACGAGCCATCCGAGGAGTTCCGAAAAGTTATTCGGAATATACGAATGTTGCATGCATACTTTTTAAAGCGGGATCGATGTTTAAAAATTAAAGTCAGGATCGTTAATTATATAATAAATAAACGTGCATCATGTCAGTCTCTCCAGTTTGCCTAGGGCGGTAATTTTCAGGCTGTGTTGAATCACTCTTATTCTTATAACTTAGTCAAACAATACTGATTAACCACACATCTGGAACAAACCCACTATCAAATTTTATTTTAAAGAACTTCTTACGTAAAGGTAAAAAAGATGACAACGTTGTATAAAAGTGTTCATTTACAATGTTATTTTACCCTACGGCTTTACCATTTTTAAGATCCTGAGCAGTCTCTATTATTTCATATCACTAAAGCTGGTTTAGGCCAGCTTCATACTATAAAAAAATAAGAAAAATGATTACATATTTGACTTTTGCTTGTTTTTATTTGTATGAAGATATTTTTCCCAATTTCAACGAAATATTGCTATTTTTCCCTATCTTGACGGCCCCGGCCCCTGGAATCAGAGGGTAAAAAAATCCCTGATTCATGTTATTGTGTGTTTCTACGTCAACAGTTTATTCAGGGCAATTTGAGAACTAGGCCGTTTTTCTTTTTTTTTAATCTCTGTTGAGTTTTTTTTCTTTTTTTGCAAATTTTCTTCACAATGAATACTTTTTTGACATGAAAAAACTGAAAATACACACTTTCCCGACATTTTCAATTAAATCTAATATATTAACCCAAATTGTAATAAAACGTGGACATTTTGCTAAACAATGTTCAGAATCTTTTCAAATACCTTTCATCTTAAGATATCTAAATTATAGGGCTGCACAATAATATCGATATTAAGGTATATTGCGATACGTTAACAAAAAATATTGTATTGCAATACATTTTTCCAGTACCAATATACCGGCAAAATGATTGGGCTTTAGATTTATGAAGTAAAATATGAAATTTAAGATGTCAGAAACGTTTTCAATCCTGCTAAACAGAACCAAATGGTAAAGGTTTCTGTTGTATGGGTGAAATCAACTAGAACTTTTTTGTTACAATGTATTTATAAAAGTTTTATACATTCTGCTTATAAGTGGAGGTTAATAAAATAAGAAAATAGCATTTTAACTGTTATTAAAAATACTGCTGCAATACATATCGCAATAAAGTTCCAAATATTGCAATATATAGCAATATGAAATTTCCAACCGATACCCAGCCCTACTAAATTACAAATTTTAATCCTATGCTTCTTTTGAATTGTTTTTGTGACGTTCTGCCATCTAGATGTTGGGTTATTTGGAGACTCCTTTATATGCAGTAGGGTAATTAGTGTTAGTGATGGGACATCAGTTAATTTTCATAATCGATCATCGGTTGGAATCGGTTAACGCATCCGATTAGATTTTACCGATTATAATCGGATTTCATAGTTTTGTATACAAAAAGCAGACTATTACAATTATTTCATATTATTTCTTTAACATGAATATATAAAATATATAATATATTTCATTTGTTGTTTTGCTTCTTTTACACTTTCTAGGCCTAAAAAAAAATGTTTGTTTGTTTCCTGCAACATTCCCAAAAAATCAAGGGTCGGTAGGTCGGGAATTTTTTTTTTTTCCTTATGAATAATGGGGTCAAGCATCCCGGGACTGAATTATCCAGGTGTTACATTTACAGTGGACACCCATCATGGCTGCCTAGCGGCAGAAAACGAACTTAAAAAAGTTGGGGGGGGGGGGATTGATTACTCTTTATATTTAAGGTAAATGTTGACTAAGTTGCATATTTTATATCTCAAATAAAAGATACAATTAATATTTTTTGAATAAAAAAAAATCAGCTGATTGATCAGACCAAAGAGCAAACACAGATTTGGCAGAAAAAAAAAATCCACCTGGGGTAAATTGAATGGGCCGGTCGGGTTACAGGAAACAAACATAATTTTTTAGGCCCTATATATACACCTTTTGGTTCTTAATCACCTCTGCTTCGTGCTAGTTGGCTAGTATCAGATGCAGACGCCATTTTCTTTCATTAAGAAGAAATAAATGTTAAACCAGAAATGGATAATTCCGGAATGTATTGTATTAGAAGTATGTTTCCGATGATCGATTATGAAAAATTATAATTGATCATCGGAATCGGTAGCATTTTTTCATCGACAATCGATGTTTTCTGATTATCGGTACAACACTAATTAGTGTCTTCCAATTCGTAGTTACCTAAGTAAACCCTGAAGAGGAGGTATATTAATTATTCCGTGACTTTCCATTGAGATTACCTTGAATTTTTTGGAGACTCCCAATCACATGCTGTAGGGCACCTAGTGTCCCCATCTTTCCTTTTCTTCCAGATGCCGGTGGCACCATTGCTTTAAGCTGCCGCAGATACTGTTTGACTCGAGCTTTGCGCTTCTCTTTGTGAGTCATTTCACTACTGTAAACATAATAAGATAACCATGGTCACATCCAAAATTAATGTATCACCTAACACAAATCATTTCTAATCCTTTAAGAACCCTCTCTACACTGCACAGTAAAGAGTTCTGATTCTATGGCATTTTTCTGTAGTTAGAGTGATCTTCCCTTAGATCTAAATTCCAATAAATTGAAATTTACAGTATATTACTCAATTTGTAATCAGTTCAAGTATTCATAACATTTTAAATAGCCAAGATAAATTACTTGAACACTTTATTCGCATGTATTTCCTCCAAGGAAGTAAACAATAGTGACTTCTGTTCATTGATACTTGATTGAACACTTTTCCTGGAGGTAAATGCCACGAATCATATATTGAAAATTAAATTGATAAGCTCACTATTTACAACTTTATTCAATATAATTTTCCCAATGTCCAAAAAACATTTTGCACTGGTGTATAGAGGGTCCTTAACCCCTACTCCGGCTCAACCACCAAAGGCCTTAATTTGTAATTTGCTTCGCCTCTGGAAATAGTCCTGGCCCTGGGGAACTGGAATCTTGCTAACTCCCTCAATGATATGCTTTAACTGTATACTAGTAAGTGAAGGTCTTGACAAATGTAAATACTTATAAAAAATTGGCAGTTCCTATTCTAAATTTGTGATTTTAAAAATTTCAATATAAAAGAGGCAATATCGTCCCTTTAAACCCCTTGGGAGCACAAAATTAGTTAGCTATAAATTCACCATATCAGAGTTCATTATAACCGTAAAATTGTAAAATTTTACTAAAATTATTAAGAATTATTAAGCTAGGGATCCCCAAAAACTTTGTTTTATCCATGTTCATCATAAAGGATTTTTACTGTATTATAAACTTTCAATGTTTATCCCTTAAAACGTTATGGACCATAAAATAACTATACATTTTTTTCTGCCTGTGACCTTGAACTTACCAAAAAATGACCCGAGTCAAGATCATTACCCATCCCATTTTTATGACAAGTATGATCTTCCCATTTAAAGATGATGTTTCCCTATTATAAAGTTATAAAGAATACAACTGAACAGTTTTAGAAAAATTTATGATTTTCCAGAAACATCAAGATATTTTATATAAGACAGTTGTATTGATAAATAAGAATGGGTACCTGCAGCCACTGGTGGAGGGCTGGTCCTCAAACGTATCGCTGCCACTCAGTGACATACTGAAGCTGCTACTACTGTCTTGCATTCTGTCAAAAAAACAGCAAAATCTCAAAGCTATCATTCTCATCCAAATCTGTTTACATCCATTTGAAATTTAAGAATATAATAGCACACAACCTTTCTGTATTTATCTTTGACAGGAGGTTCCCCTGTTCATGTGACCACGCAATCAAAGAAATTATGTACCAACTAAATCCAATCACAGGGTTTATTACACACCCACGATTCTTGGCCCAGGAGAATTTCTAGACAGTTCTGTCTCAACTGTTTACCATCCTGAATCTTTTCAATCAATACACTCTCTAAAACTCAGAAGAAATGACTTCCCTTTTTTCAACTAGTATTTAAATGTTAACGTCAAAACTAAGAGATGTATGCCCTGCATCAGGTGTTTTAATAAATAGTCTTTTCTGTATTGGCTGTTATCCTTTGTCATACAGACTGCGCTGTAGCATCTCTACTGCCATGAATTACCACTTCATCAACCTTTTACAAATCAAGTGATGTTGCAATATTGTTTCAGCAATTCCTTCAAAGTAGAAATTATACACAAGTAGAACATTTATACAGTGGTGGATTCAAGAGGGTTGGAGATTTGCCCCAAAACCCCCACACCACCGCTTTAACTTTTTTTTTTCAATTGTCATTTTTTAAAACAAAGATATTGCATAAATGAGATTGACTCTATATCCAAACCAATTGTTTTATACAAATATACAGCCAGCTTCCCTTTCCGCTTGAACGCACACAATACACAGGTAACCTATAGAGGTATAGTTATAAAGTAATATTCTTGCAAGCACTTTTTCTGATTATTGTTTTTAATTTCATTGAACTACACAAATAAACTATGATTTTTGTTTTTAAACACACACAGACTTCTGGATCTGCCACTGTTTAAACAAGCTTGTTCTATATTCTTAGAATTTTTTTTACATCTAAAAAAAAATCATTACCACATGATTACAGGTGTTTATGTGGTAATCTAATGTGAAATTATAAATGTTTGGTAAAATAAACTATTCAAAATGTTGTTCTGGTTTTTTTTTTCTACAATTCTGAGCTCTTGGTGGTTTTTCTGGAACTCATCATAATTGGTGAGTAAGTATGTCTAGAACTGGTATTCATTATAAGAACTCTGATGGTCACTGTGTTAGTCTGGAGTAGAAATTTATCATTTTAACAAACACCAAAGCATTCTGATTAAAACAAAGACCAATATCCATACTTGAGTCTGTTACAATATTTGAGTTTAAAGTCAATCAAATTTGAAAACAAATGTAAGCAAAGGAATATGAAGTATTATTTCATATTGTTATTATAATTCATGATCACTACTGGCCCACTGTAAGCCAATCTTTAACATGATTTCATTTATAAGATGTACCTTTGATATCGACCAATAAGAGACTTTGTGGGTGGAGCTTATATTTCATTTATAAGATGTACCTTTGATATCGACCAATAAGAGACTTTGTGTTTGGAGCTTCTATTTCATTTATAAGATGTACCTTTGATATCGACCAATAAGAGACTTTGTGGATGGAGCTTATATTTCATTTATAAGATGTACCTTTGATATCGACCCAATAAGAGATTTTGTGGATGGAGCTTATATTTCATTTATAAGATGTACCTTTGATATCGACCAATAAAAGACTTTGTGGATGGAGCTAATGTAGAGAGATTACAGTATCCACCTTGGTCATTTGACCATAATTTTTGGTATTGTCGGTAAATAAGCAATAATGAGGGCAGAAGTTGACTCTTTTAACATTGGTAAATAATAAAATATCCAGTACTTATATATCAGCAATATTCTAGTTCCCCTTGATCAGACCTTAGATGAAATATATAAGATGTTGTCTTGAGGTCACTGGAAAGGAAAACTTCTTCGTATTCTACAGATCTGAACAGAAGCAAAGCACAGTTTTGATCAATGCACCACCAAACCTTCATTTCTGGTTTTAGTAAATCTTTTATAAAGCGTAAGCAACTTGAAATGACATTATATATATATATATATATATATATATATATATATATATATATATATATATATATATATATATATATATATATTTTCATTTTTTCATTCATCAATGCATTTTTTAATACCTTCTACTTCTCATCAAAGAGAATTCTACAGACTCTGAAGCATGCAACTAAACCAGGAGTTTTAAATTCTACATACATGCAACAAGAAATTTGCTACTCTGTGTAAATAGGCATTTTCTGAAATTTACCAGCAATACTCGAATTCCAGCCTACTCTTATTACTCAGAGCTTACTAACTGTACTGATACCCTGTGTATGAAAAACTTAAACATAGGGAAAGGTTTGCCACACGTCACACTGCAGTGATATTGGCCATGCCATTGTTTAAGGCTTTGGTCAGACGCAGTAGCCATGACAAGCTTCCAAGCCGTCAATTATTTTTCAACTGAAGGGTTAACAGACAGACCAACTAATGATGTTTTTATACTTCCAAATCTAACTGGAAGGCAGGATGGGGGGTTTAGTTTTTCTGATTCAACCTTCCCATAAATATATGAAAGCTGTGATGAGAATTTTTCAGGAACACTTAGATACTTAGAACACTAATAAACTTAGTGTAGTCAGACACATCCCCAATACATAACCTAAACTGCTATCTTTTGCTCTACAAGAAATGTGCACTGAAAGTCTGACTCTTCTAGGGATAGCTGCATGCTTCAGACTATACATCTGATATCATATCTTACTACAAAAATGTGCAAGATGAAAATATTAAAAAAAACAGATATGATCAAAATAAAAAATAAAATCTATCCATGTAATGTAACAAATGCCCTCCCTCTTTGCCAAGCATGTTAATAAATTATATTTACATTTGCAATGTTTTCTTTTATATAACACTATTAAAAGTAAAGCGTATCTATATCTGTATAAACACGGGTTCCTCGTGTCATAAACGTTTGACATAATTTCTCATTGACGTCATAAAGGGTTGACGCTCAATCAATGGATCAAATACGTGCCGTTGAGTTTGAAAAATAAAACATTTCACATGCTAAAGATTATAATCAGGAAAATATAAACTATAAATAAGTCATAAATGTAAATATAAGTAATAATGTATCATTTTTACACATCTATCGGGATATAAATACGAGTTGGTACAAGATCAAATTTACCATAAAGCCCCTCGGGCTTTATGGAGTTTGATCTCGTGACCAACCTGTATTTATATCCCGATAGATGTTTAAAAATGATACATTATTTCTTAACTATTTAATACTTACTTAAATCTTTAGGTCCAACATAAACTACAATAAACTAGTATACATCAATACTAAATGATAGAAATTTATAAGGACAGATGATACACACAAAAAATTGATGCCTTGACTGGTATATATATATATATATATATATATATATATATATATATATATATATATATATATATATATATATACAGGTAAACTCTGGTGTCTTGATATTATAGTAATTTTAACAACCTGGGATATATTGACTTCTTCTAGAATCATGACAGTTTTCACTATCACAAAACTCTTACATGAAAAAGGTGAACATGGTGAAATTAACACAGTGATCAATCTCAAGAAACCTATTAACAATATACAATATATATTATATTATGTATACAGAACATAAATCACGGACTCCAAGAAATTCCAAAGGTTGGATCAGGTGGTTAGGAGGTGTAAGCATCCCGTCACCCTGTCACACCTTCCATTTTTTTATCAGGTAGACCGAATATTGTGTAGTCAAATTTAGTATAAAAACAAAGGCCTAACAATTGATATGATATATGGCCGTCAAAATACAACCCAATGATAGGTTATCTCAATATCGTTCGACCTTGGTGGTAACCCTGTCGACCTAATTAATATCAACTATCATATTGACATATATTCACAGTCCAATCAGGGTTCGACACTAACTTTTTTAGGCTTTAGTCCGGCTGGACTAGTGCTTCTTTACTTTTACTAGTCCGCAAGCAATTTTATGAGTCCGTCAAAAAAAGGAAACATCAATGTTTTGTAACATTAATTTAAAAACAAACATTTCAATATACGTTTTTATTCTTTTTTAAAAATAAACAAAGCATGAAATGGTTTATTCCACAGCACAGATTTGTTGAAATCTCGCGATCAACAAGTACGATCGTATTCCCGATCTCGTTCTTTTTCTCATTACATTACATCGAATATGTCTGACATCTTTCTTTTATGTGTCATATAAATTATAATCGCTAAAACGTTTTACTTCATATCAATCAGTCGAAATATTAAGCGCTGACTCGAAATTGTGTAACTACCCGCCAAGAAGGTAGAAAGCTAAAAATAAATGTGGGGTTTTCCAGTAAAAGTCGTAGAAAATCGGACATTGGTAAATTATTCATATTGTTTTCCAGGAATTTTTATTGGTCCGTTCGGACTAATTAGCCGCATATTTTATTAGTCCGAATGAAAATGTATTAGTCTGAGACTAACGGACTAACGTTAGTGTGGAACCCTGCCAATGAGAAATCTACTAGGTTTATGTCAACATCAGAGTAAATTCCTACACTGCTGTATGCATAACCCTTTGTTAGGTGGTTGGTAATAATGCATGCATGACCCTGTATGTATCTCAACTGTATGTATCTCAACACTGTAAGAAATTCATATATTTCAGTCCTCATGTTTTGTCTACATACCACTAGTAATACAATTATTTTGATAAAATAATTGCTTGAAAATGAATCCTAGGCACTCCTGAACATTGATGACATGTTATTTCATTATTTTGTTAACTATACTTTGGTATACATGTATTAATATGAAATTTGTTTTCTCTCATACTGAAATATTGAGGCCTAACCATGCTAACCTTTCAGAATTACACTGTACATGTTTCTCACATTATGGTTCTTGAGAAAATAAATCCCTTATTAGGTATATTACTGACTGTCTATGGAAGTATATCAGGTTGATCAGTCTCAAGGAAGTGAAGCAAGGCCTTGCCACCGAACAGATTGTCTAAACTGATATATATCCATAGACAGTGAAACACCTAATAAGTTGTAACTATAGTACAGAGTTGCCAGCATGGAATTTCTCTGGTTAGATCAGTAGATGTAGCATGTAGAGACTACCACCTTGTAGATCTTTAAGTATTGTCACAAAATGTAGTAGGGATACCTCCAGAATTGCTAGTTATATTATGCATATATATACATAATATTAATATTATATTCATTACTTTTATAAATGATTATACATATATATACATAATCATTTATAAAAGTAATGAATAGAGTTGCCCATTAGTAGATCTCTCTAGTTATATCACTACATGAAATGGAGTTGCCCATTAGCAGGGTTCAAAATTAACTTTTACTACCATGAGCAAACTTTAGCTAGTGGCAAAAGCATATACTAGCAAAAATTGAAAATTCACTAGCAATTTTCAGAATTATTCAATAACGGTAAATTAAATCTCGAATCCAGTGTAAAAATAACCACAGTAAGTGGAGATTTTTTTTTTGCGGGGGGGGGGGGGGGGGGGGGGGGGGGGGGGGGGGGAGCCCAAACCCAAATTCAGTAAGATTTTCTATGGGAAAACTTCCAATATATTTTGGTAAAGCATAGGTTTATTTTATTGGGACTGCTGCCAAATTTCGGCCCTAGATTGGCCCTCAATATTATGACAATTAAGCAGTCATTCAAACACTTTAAATTTGGAAAGTTAAAAACCCCAAACTTGAACTTATCGATAACTTTATAGTGTTAAATGTGACACACTCACTAAGATGTACTTCAGACTCTCCCATCTAGCAAGTATTTCCACTTAATTTTGATCCTTGATTAGTAGACCTCTCTAGTTATATCACTACATGGAATGGATAGACTTGCCCATTTGGAGATCACTAAAGTTATATCACTACATGGAATGGATAGACTTGCCCATTTGGAGATCACTAAAGTTATATCACTACATGGAATGGATAGACTTGCCCATTTGGAAATCTCTATAGTTATGTCACTACATGGAATATATAGAGTTGCTTCTGGCAGATCTCTATATTTATACCACTAGATAAAACATAAATTGACTTACCCACTTAGAGATCCATAGGTAGAATCACTAGCAAAGCATTCCTCCATAATGACCTCTCACCCCACCATCAACAAACCTGAAACCAATAGAAACAAATAAAATCACAAGCTGTGGACGAAATTTATTCCAAAGTACAGTAAAAATTGATGGCTTGGCCGCCTGTCGGTAGTAAATTTTAGTTTGACCATTACTTTATGTATACACTGTATTAACTGTATACTTCATGGTAAATTTAATCTTCGAATTTTATGTTTAAACAAAAATTACTGCACAAGTGAGAACAAAATCTAAAATTGTGAAAATGACCATTTATGTCTAGGTTGATTTCCCTACTTTAATCTAGACTGTGGTATTGATACGAGCTTAAGGCACATGTAACAGAAAAGGAGAAAAATGCAATGGACCATAATGGGATTCAAACCCGGGCCCCTGAATCTCCAGTCAGGTGCTCTACCAACTGAGCTATCTGGCCATCAGCGATCAAAAGTGTCTGACCACATTCCTCCCTCCTTAAAGGTCTTCGGCCCCCCGACAGGCATGATCTGAACAATGTAGAATCTACACTACCCAGGGATGCTTCCACGCAAGTTTCAGCTTTTCTGGCCCAGTGGTTCTTCAGAAGAAAATTCTTTAAAGCCCCACCCTATTTTTGTCTTTTCCTGATTATCTCCCCTTGGAAGGGGGCTTGGCCCTTTATTTTAAGAACTTAAACTCCCCTTCACCAAAGGGTGCTTTGTACCAATTTTGGTTAAAATTAGAACGGTGGTTCTTGAGAAGAAGTTGAAAATGTGAAAAGTTTACAGATGGATGGACGGACGACGGGTGATCAGAAAGCTCACTCAAATTTTCAGCTCAGGTGAGCTAAAAAGTAAAAAAAAATCTGTCTTAAAAAAGGTCAAACTTAAAGGTCAAGGTCTTTAGGGCTAAAGTTAAGGTACATTTGAAAAGGTCTTGTCACAGGTAATGCTCATGTGAAATATGACAGTCTTATCTTCTCTAACACAGTCTCATTCAAAAGTTACTACCAATGTTCGTATTTTTGAAAAGTAGGTCAAACTTCAAGTCAAACACCATGGTATATTTGGAAAGGTCTTATTACAGATGATGCACATGTGAAATATGAAAGCACTCTTTACTCATTCAAACATTATGACCAAGATTAAAGTTTTTTTGTGACTGACAGAAGGACAGAGGATGTACATAGGAATGAGATTGAATGTTCCCTTGGTTTGCAAGAGCGTGGGTCAAAAATTGGCTCAATATCTGCAAGGGTTTAGAAAAGAACTGCAGAAAACCAAATGGGACAGACAGAGGAAGGGAAAGTTGGATAGACAGATGAGGAAGAAATCCAATGTCCCCTCCGGAATCTTGTAGCACTTATAGTACTTGTAGCACTCAATTCATGCAACAATTGAACATCTGAAAATTGTTTTTTAGACCATCCAATGTACACTGCAGAGATGATTACTTTGCACTTCCAAAATTGTTCACTTTTTGGTCCATTTCAAATTCTTTTAAAAAACACATAAAACTCAAAATTATCATTACTTTTGTTATATGTTGATATGGATAAAAGTTTCTAAAATGTATTTTACACGTAGGTATGTACATACAAAGCTGGCTGATTCCACAAACAAATTTTCTAAACCGATGTGGCCTCTAAGACAGTTCTGAGATTACAAGAATCCCAATGAAAGCTGAATTAATACATCTTGTATGTCTAAGATGCTCTTCATCAAATCTGTTGGTTGTAGGGAATGTTCAGCAATGACAATTATTTCTACAGTACTAGGGTTTCCTTTTGTCTTAACAAAGCTGAAGTGATCACCTCAGAAACTGAAGTATGACAAAACTCAGCCAGCTAGTTCATAGGAAGATGGAGAATATTTAACAGCAGAATTAAAGACAAACAGGTTTGTATCTATTGCAGCATTTGACCTCAAAGCATATACTTCATAGGTAAAATTAAAAAAATATGCTTTTACTTATGATACACATGAAAAGACATTTTTTTAGTTATAAAACATTTGTTTTTCAATCATATTTTCAAATGCTCTGCCAAATGCCTACTCAAACAATCATGACAAAACATACTAGAATCTGTTTCTTTTAAATATAAATGGTGTAAGATTGCATTATCTAACATATAATGCATTGAACAAGAGGGCCATGAGCCACAACGCTCACTTGAGTCACAATGACCCTGCTGTTTTTTATCAGCAGATTTTTTTATAGTATATTCCTATGTAAAGCATTGATCAGCTTCTGTGGCCCCATCCTACTCAGGGGGGGGGGGGGGGGGGGGGGGGGTTGAACAAACTTGAATCCACTCTATGTAATGAAGCTTTCATACAAGTTTCATCTTTTTGGACCCCAAGGTTCTTGAGAAGGTTTTTAAAGATGCCAAAAATTGTTCACTTAATCTTAATTATCTCCCCTTGGAAGAGGCCCTACATTTGAACAAACTGAAACCCCTTCACCCACAAATGCTTTGTGGTAATTATAGTTGAAATTAGCCCAGTGCTTTTAGAGAAGAGTTAAAAAATTTGAAAAGTTAATAAAGACAAAAACGATGCCAACACTGACGAAAGCCAAATGGGCAAATTTTGATCAGAAAAGTTCACTTGAGCCTTTGGCTTAGCTGGGCAAAAAAAATCCTCTGAATACATGTATTCATTATTACAGTAAAAAAATATGCACTCACTAGTACATGCTCGCCTGGTATATTCCCAAATTACAAATATTATTTCAAAAACAATCTTTCTCAAGTTGAATATTATTTTGACTCCTTGAATCTGTGGTAAATAAATATTTCCTGTGTGTTAAATTCTGAATATTCAGCCATTTTTTTTGTTTACAGGAATAATATTCTTGTTACTGTTGCTGAATCACAAAAAGGCTGGAGTGTCACTGATTACAAAGCTTCAATTATCACGACCAGTCGCAGGTACTGAGGTAGTCTTAACCAGACAACTCATTATTGATTTTTTTTTATCTCAGAGTCCATAAATATCTTAAAGGTAAGCATAAATTATATTGATTCTGAGGTGGAGCACAAAATCAGGAAACTCAGCATCATTTAATTAATATACATTAATCCTGAAAACTTGCCTATTACGATATAAATTTTGAGGCCTAATCTTTGAAATTTGTTTAAAATGTTTACACTGAAATTTTGTCTAATCCAGAAACATTCTATAAAAGTCCAGTGGTGTCTGGATTAGAGAAGTTTTACTGTTCCATAAATATACTGTTTGTTCCATAATGTTCCTCCTTACAAAGATTTATGTTACTTAACATTTAGAGTCACCTGGTCCAATTTTTCCTTAATATATGCTAAACAAACTCTTTTGGATTTTTCATGAAAAATAATTCTGCATTTCAACTTGTGTCAAATTATATCCTCCAATTGGGTTCCTTCAAAGAGATATAAAATTATATAACAATTTAAATTGCTTGATAGGTCGCAAATGTATAAAGAGAAATGTGAGTATTACATTCAACTTAAAATTCTAAGTGAAAGCCCTTCTATGATTGTATGATTGGTCGATATATTTGTAATATCTATGATTAAATACATTCAACTTAAAATTCTAAGTGAAAGCTCTTCTATGATTGTATGATTGCTTGATATATTTGTAATATCTATGATTAAATACATTCAACTTAAAATTTTTAGTGACAGCACCTCTATGATTGGTCGATATATTTGTAATATTTATGATTAAATACATTCAACTTAAAATTCTTAGTGAAAGCCCCTCTATGATTGGTCGATATATTTGTAATATTTATGATTAAATACATTCAACTTAAAATTCTTAGCGACAGCCCCTCTATGATTGGTCGATATATTTGTAATATTTATGATTAAATACCTATCATTCTTTGGTATAATTCTTTTCATCACTCTGGACCTAGTGTCTGTGACATGCATACACCGAACACCTGAAGCCAATATATATATCTACTATATATCTTGTAAGCAGTAAACACTTCACATGTGCATATCTTATTTATATATACCTGGCCCTGCATGTTTATATTTCAGTAGAACGAATCTACTTTGGTCATAACCACACAGGTCAAACATTTAATCAGAACACATAACCACCTCATATCGTAATAAATACACAACTGCACTCACCCCTACAGTCACAGGGGTGTGCAATTAAAAAATTCAAGTACTAGCCCACGGGCTAGTGGCAGCAATAAAGTTACTAGCCCCAAGTCAAAAGTTACTAGCCCAAATATAGAGGCAAAAATTAAAAACTAATATTGAAACAAGAGGCCCATGGGCCACATCGCTCACCTGAGCACATTGGCAAGGCAAAAGCACAAATCAGTTCAGTATTGAAAAGATTCCGGGGGGGGGGGGGGGGGGGGGGGGCTTGAATTTTAAACTACCTGATGATGCTTCCATGTCAATATATAATTTGTTTTAACAAATGGCTTTGTTGTACTTGAGAAGATTTTAAAAAAAAATTCCCATATATTCCTCTGTAAAAATTTGATCCCCCATTGTGGCTCCTCCCTATCCCAGGGGTCATCATTTGAACAAACTTGAATCTACACTACCTGAGGATGCTTCCATATCAATATGACTAAACATAGCTTTTCTGTTCTTGAGAAGAAATTTTTTTCTATATGTTCCTATGTAAAACTTTTGATCCCCTTATTGGGCCCCACCCTACCCTCGGGGGTCATCATTTGAACAAAATTGAATTTACACTACCTGAGGATGCTTCCATATCAAAATGACTAAATATGATTTTCAGTTCTTGAGAAGAAGATATTTTCCTATATGTTCCTATGTAAAATTTTCGATCCCCCATTATGGCCCATCCCTATCCCCTGGGGTCATCATTTTAACAAACTTGAATCTACACTACCTGAGGATGCTTCCATATCAAAATGACTAATCATGGCTTTGCCTGATTATCATCAGAACATATCTTCCTATATATTTCTATTTCAGACTTTTATCCTCCATTGTGGCCCCGCCCTACCCCCAGGGGTCATCATTTGGACAAATTTGAATCTACACTACCTGAGGATGCTGCAATATAAATATGACCAATTAGGGCTTTGCTGTTATTGAGAAGAAGATTTTTAAAGATTTTTCCTATATATTTCTATGTAAAACTTTGATCCTCCATTGTGGCCCTGCCCTACCCCCGGGGGTCATGATTTGAACAAACTTGAATCTACACTACCTGAGGATGCTTCCGTATAAATATGACTCATCATGGCTTTGCTGTTATTGAGAAGAAGATTTTTAAAGGTTTTTCCTATATATTTCTATGTAAAACTTTGATCCTCCATTGTGGCCCCGCCCTACCCCCGGGGGTCATGATTTGAACAAACTTGAATCTACACTACCTGAGGATACTTCCACATAAATATGATCAATCAGGGCTTTGCTGTTATTGAGAAGAAGATTTTTAAAGATTTTTCCTATATATTTCTATGTAAAACTTTGATCCTCCATTGTGGCCCCGCCCTACCCCCAGGGGTCATCATTTGGACAAACTTGAATCTACACTACCTGAGGATGCTGCCATATAAATATGACCAATTAGGGCTTTGCTGTTATTGAGAAGAAGATTTTTAAAGGTTTTTCCTATATATTTCTATGTAAAACTTTGATCCTCCATTGTTGCCCCGCCCTACCCCCAGGGGTCATCATTTGGACAAATTTGAATCTACACTACCTGAGGATGCTTTCATATAAATATGAAAATTAGGGCTTTGCTGTTTTTGAGAAGAAGATTTTTTAAGGTTTTTCCTATATATTTCTATGTAAAACTTTGATCCTCCATTGTGGCCCCGCCCTACCCCCAGGGGTCATCATTTGGACAAACTTGAATCTACACTACCTGAGGATGCTGCAATATAAATATGACCAATTAGGGCTTTGCTGTTATTGAGAAGAAGATTTTTAAAGGTTTTTCCTATATATTTCTATGTAAAACTTTGATCCTCCATTGTGGCCCCGCCCTACCCCCGGGGGTCATGATTTGAACAAACTTGAATCTACACTACCTGAGGATGCTTCCAAATAAATATGACTCATCATGGCTTTGCTGTTATTGAGAAGAAGATTTTTAAAGATTTTTCCTATATATTTCTATGTAAAACTTTGATCCTCCATTGTGGCCCTGCCCTACCCCCGGGGGTCATGATTTGAACAAACTTGAATCTACACTACCTGAGGATGCTGCCATATAAATATGACTCATCATGGCTTTGCTGTTCTTGAGAAGAAGATTTTTAAAGGTTTTTCCTATATATTTCTATGTAAAACTTTGATCCTCCACTGTGGCCCCGCCCTACCCCCGGGGGTCATGATTTGAACAAACTTGAATCTACACTACCTGAGGATGCTTCCACATGAGTTTCATCTTCCCTGGCTTTGTGGTTCCTGAGAAGAAGATTTTTAAAAGATGCTACTAATTTTTCACTAATTCTTCATTATCTCCCCTTGAAAGAGGGCGTGGCCCTTCATTTGAACAAACTTGAATCCCCTTCACCCAAGGATACTTTGTGGCAAGTTTGGTTGAAAATGGCCCAGTGGTTCTTGAGAAGAAGTTGAAAATGTGAAAAGTTTACAGACGGACGGACGGACAGACAGACAGACAGACAGACAGACGGACGGACAGACGGACAGACGGACTACAGACAAAATGTGATCAGAAAAGCTCACTTGAGCCTTCG
>NW_026889803.1:67047500-67050000 GCF_033153115.1 Saccostrea echinata
CGACCCCCGAAAATGGTAGCCCCGGGCGTCGGGCGATGCTAATTGCACACCCCTGAGTCATACTGTCAAAGATATAATTAGCTCATAAAGATGTGAGTAGAGGATAAGCCAACAACCTGTCTGTAATTCACAGGGATAGACATTAAGTTTCAGATCCACTTGCCCTTCGGGCAAGTGATCTTAGACTTTGACTTGTCCGAATGCAAAACTTGGTTGCCCAAAATTAGGAAAGAAATTAAGAAGAAAGTTATTAATTTCTGTAGACATTATGATAAGACAAGAGGCCCAAGGGCCTTAACAGTCACCTGAGTATAATACAACAATTTAGAGGATCCATAGAGTATAAAATGAACTGAAAGGTGAAGCTTTGTTGCCCAAAAGCAAGAAAAATGGGGTGATCAGGATCAACAAAATAATTAATCTAGTATTCATTGACAGTTAATAAATTAGGTTCTAATCTGTTCCCTATTTATCACTATCATTATACAGTATATTAAAAAACTATCAGTGCTTCTGTACTATTTTAATTTCTTGTTGAAATCCCTTACATTGGCCTCTCTTGGTCTTTGATGAACATTTAATAAGACAAGTTATTTTTGTTCCATTTTTATTTATCTATAACTTACAAGTCTACCTGATCAGTAAAACTATGAAAATACTCTTTATATTATACAATAAAAATTCTTGCATAATACTCTTATTCGATTAACCTTTCAAGTACACTGTTTACAGTGATTAATTATCAAAAGTAAACGGCAAAGGGGAATAACTCCTCTCAGTAGAATACAAATTAATAGAGCCCTGGCCAGGACCAGAACACATGACCAAATGGTCGAGATGTTCAAAAATCTGGTAAAAATACCCTTCCTTATTAAAACTTTTGATCTTTTTGCCTCTGATATGCCCAATTGCAGAGAAAATTTTTAAAGAAATAATGCATTTTTACTACAGATTCACTATATTATCAATAGAGCCTCCCCCCTCCCCACCGAGAAACACTAGAGTCTCTCACCCTGGGACCAGAAGTTTGCTCATCATAAGTAATCACTTTGTTTACCTGCTTAACACTAAGGAGCAGACAGGATTATTTAATAGAATTAATGCATATTCACTATATTATCAACAGATCCACTCTTACACCAGCACATCTGACCCAGGGTCATGCAATTCACTACTCTGGAAGAAGCACTCTTGCTCATCATAACTATATACTTAGCTTCTTTGCTTTTTAACCAGAAGCAGAAAAGAATATTTTCAAAGAAATTTTGCTTTTTCAATTTATAATCAATAGAGCCCCCCCCTTCCAACCTTTTCACTAGAATCCTTTACCCTGGGGCCATAAAATTCACAATTTTGGAAGAACCACCATTGCTTATTATAACAATGTACTTAGTTTGTTTCAAAAATACCCAGGAGTAGAGAAGAAGATTTTTAAAGCATTACTGCATTTTCACTATATAATAAATAGAGCCCGGACCTAACATCGGGACCCCTGATCCAGGGTCATGAAATTCACTATTTTGGTAGAGTCACCCTTGCTTATCATAACTATGTATTCAATTTGTTTCAATAATACCCAGGAGTAGAGAAGAAGATTTTCAAAGAAATAATGCACTTTCACTATATGATCTATATAGCCCCGCCCTAGCACCAGAACCCCTGACCCTGGGGCCATGAATTTCACAATTTTGGTAGAGTCACCCTTGCTTATCATAACTATGTATTCAATTTGTTTCAATAATACCCAGGAGTAGAGAAGAAGATTTTCAAAGAAATAATGCACTTTCTATATATGATCTATATAGCCCCCCCCCCCTCCAAAGCACCAGAACCCCTAAACCTGGGGCTATGAATTTCACAATTTTGGAAGGCGCATCATTGCTTATCATAACTATGTATTTAATTTGTTTCAATAATACCCAGGAGTAGAGAAGAAGATTTTCAAAGAAATAATGCACTTTCTATATATGATCTATATAGCCCCCCCCCCCCCCCTCCAAAGCACCAGAACCCCTAAACCTGGGGCTATGAATTTCACAATTTTGGAAGGCGCATCATTGCTTATCATAACTATGTATTTAATTTGTTTCAATAATACCCAGGAGTAGAGAAGAAGATTTTCAAAGAAATAATGCACTTTCACTATATGATCTATATAGCCCTGCCCTAGCACCAGAACCCCTGACCCTGGGGCCATGAATTTCACAATTTTGGTAGAGGGCTCAATGCTTATTACAATCATGCCAACAGTTTGACTGCTTGATGTCCAGGAGTAAAGAAGAAGATTTTTAAAGATAGCATTAATTTTGGTGGTTTTAGCCCCACCCCTCAGGCCCCAGGGGGGCAGGGACCATGATATTCATAAATTTTGTTTCACTTTACACATAGATGCCATATGCTAAAATTGGCTGAAATTGGTTCAGCGGTTTCAGAGAAGAAGCTGAAAATGTTCAAATGTTAACACACGACGCACGACGGACGACGACGGACGAAAACAGAT